>NC_141098.1:451616-569116 GCF_041138505.1 Cibotium barometz | reverse complement strand
GTGTGTGTGTTTTTATTTACATTTATATATACATACATATGGCATATGTATGTATGTATGTATATATATATATATATGTTAAAATTTAATCAAAATTAATTAAATTATGTTGATGTTTGTATTTATATTTTTAAATACATGTATATATGTATAAGTATATGTGTCTATGTATAGGTTTATGTATCTAAAACATAATATTGTATATACTATATATTTACATATGTGTATGTGTGCGTGAGAGAGAGAGAGAGAGAGAGAGAGAGAGAGAGAGAGAGAGAGTGTAAGTGAGAGAGAGAGAGAGAGCGCTTCTATGTGTGGGAAAGTGTAAGAAGAGAGAGAGAGAGAGAGAGAGAGCGCTTCTATGTGTGGAAAAGTGTAAGAAGAGAGAGGGAGTGTGTGCACGTGTGTGTGTGTGTGTGTGTGTGTGAGAGAGAGAGAGAGAGAGAGAGAGAGAGAGAGAGAGAGCAGGTGTGTATATGTGTGTGCACGTGAGAGAGAGAGAGAGAGAGAGAGAGAGATAGTTTCAACATTTGAGAGTGTGTACACATGACAGAGAGGGGGAGAGGGTCATGTGCATGTGCATGTGTGTGTGTGTGTGTGTGAGAGAGAGAGAGAGAGAGAGAGAGAGAGAGAGAGAGAGAGAGAGATGGTTGTAGAGAGGGAATAGTTCTTTTCTAGAACCTTGGTCGGCCCCGCAGCAATGCACGGGTGCAATACTAGTCTTTCTTTTAAAAGCTAGCATGCTGGATAGTCGGCCGGTGGTGGTGGCAATGTCTCGTTTTCTCCTATCCCGTTGAGGGTGATGAATGCCATGTCCATCCCCCATGATGCGTGGATATTGAAGTGGCAATGCACAAACCAAACACCTGCATTTCATCATCCATCTTACATGTTACTCAACTTCGTATTGCCATAAACATCAATTTTTCTTTTAATAAATAAAGATATCATCCATCTTACATGTTACTCAACTTCGTATTGCCATAAACATCAATTTCTCTTTTAATAAATAAAGATACATACTGAAGAATGGATGTACCAATGGACCACACCACTAAAGGAAAGCCCTTAAAAAAAAACAAAGCACAACCTTCCCCATCAACCCCATCATGAAAGACTACTTGTTTTGATATCCTTGTTATTCATAGATAGACCATCACATCCAATTTTCATAGACGTTTAAGCCATTAGTAAAGAGATGCCCAGTGGTGGCGAACAAAATAAATATTCTCATGAGCAGTGGCTCGTGGGGCGATTAGACTATGACACGAGTTTAAGAGCGACTTCATACGGGATGGCCACATTCCTTTTTCTCAAGCATCTTGAACTCAGTCAATGAAGCCCGCCGAAAATGGGTGAAGGTGAAAATAGGTGTACCTTCACGCGTCAAAAATTCTACTTGTGTCGTTCAGTCACACAGTGGCAATTCTGTGCTTTGGTTTTTTGCATGACCAAAAAGGGACTTCAAATAACAGGCTATAAGCGGTGGTTACCTACTGAGCGGTGGAAGATGCCTTCACTTTGTCATTTCTGACATAGTAAAAGGCCCAGACTTCGTTTACCTATTTCTCAGAGTAAACATATTTTCTTGTTCACCTGAACGCTAATGTTTTGGTCGAATCTCAAGAAAATAGAGAAAGAACCCTTGGCATGTAAAAGGCCTCTAAGATAGACATTTCAATCGTCCTCCAACAGTTAAGAGATGTGGTTTAGGCAACACAAGGAAAGTGTACTGGAACAAGCGATGAAGTCGCCACTACAACCGGCCAATCTTCTTACTATGCGCCACCTAAGTCGGGGAGTGTACAAAGATGTTGGAGCTCTATATATGGCTCACTCTACCTAACTTGGTCTCACCTATATATATGTATCTTGTCCTCAATATGAATCAGTCTTTGGGAGCATACATGATGTGTCTCTTGTCTCGTCTCTTTCTCTCTACATTTTAACATGGTATCAGAGCATCTATAAGGGAAGCATCTATGTCTTCTTGTTAAATTCATGATTATAATTTCATGTCTTACAAGATTGTTCTTTGATTATGTGTTGTCTACATGATTTTATAGCTTAACTTGTGGTAATTAGAGTTGTTTCTTAATCACGTCTTTAAAACCAAAACCATTGTATTGTGCTGGTGAATCCTATCAAAAAAGTTTGTCAAACGGAGTTGTGAGTCAAAAGTTATGACAGTTCAGGCAAACTACATCTATAAATAACAGCAAAACAGGTTCTTTGAATAAGCAAACAGGTTCTTTGTGTGAGCACACAGGTTTCGTCTTCGTCAAGCGTCTTTTGTTATTTTGCTATTTTTAGCAAACCGCCAAATCTAGCTTTTTCCTCAAGTGTCTCTTATTATTTTGCTATTTTTAGCAAAATGACCAATCTAGATTTTTTCATCAAGCGTCTATCAATGAATCTTGCGTCCCACGTCTTTCTATTTTGAGGACTCTTTTCTTATTGACGTCTCTTATCTCTTGCGATCGTCCTTGTCTATGGTGTGTAGATTTTGTGATTTTATCTTATACGTCTTCTCGCAGATAGATATGGCTATGACTGTTCTCGTCAATGGTTTTCCTTCTGGCCAACGTTCTATTCCTTCTTTTCAAGGCCAAGGGTTTCCCGGTTGGAAAGCAAAGATGTTGTTAATTCTTGAAGGCGATGAGCTCTCAGATGTTGTTATTGGCGATTCTCTATGTCCGTCTTAGCCTACTATTCCGGATTCTGACAACGTTCTTATCACAGAAGGCCCTGTTTTTGATGCATGGTGTCTTGCTTATATGGATTGGTAGAGGCGTGATAAAGCAGCTCGTCGGTACATTCTTTCTACTCTTAGTGATTCTCTCATGCTTGATGTGTATGACTTTCCTACTTCCCATGACGTATGGGAGTATCTTATAGCAAATTTTCAGAAAAAGTCTGTTTTACAGAAACACTTTACTTGAGAGGTTTTCTTTCAAAGTTACAGTATGAAGTTGGTACTGCTATGACGGGGCATATTGATTCTTTCAAATCTATTATTAATCAACTTGCTGCTGCGGGTGATCCTGTTCCACGAAAGCAACTTATTACAATTCTTCTTGATACGATAAAGGATCCGTCTTATGACAACATTGTTACCATTCTTTCTAACAAAGACGGTTTTGATTTTGACCAAACTTGCATATCTTTGATTGAGTATTATCAACGTCAACAATGACATAGAGTTGGTCATGATGCAGCTATGTTTTCACAACAAGAGGAGCCTGAGTCACAACAGTTGGAACGGGCCTTTTATGTGCGAAGGTGTCCTTTTCAACGAGACAACCGCAGAGGTGGTCGTCGTGGTGGTAGTTTCTCTCGTCTCAAATTTCCTAACAAGCATTGTTCTTACTGCAATAGGAATGGTCATACTGAAGATGACTGTCGCGCACGTCAATATGATGAAGAACACAACATTACCAACAAAACAACCATGTTTATCTAGAGATTCTTCTTCTTGTGATTATTATGGAAAATCTGATCATCCCTCTTCCATGTGCTTTAAGTGTCAATTTGATGTAGATCGAAATTGAGCATATGCAGCCGAGCATCATGATAATGTTATGACTGAAACAAGTTGTGTTTTATGTTCAGTTCCCCCAGACAGAATACTTCATGTACGTGATGGTTCACTTTTCATTATTGATTCTGGTGCTACAGGAAATATGACATATGAATCTAAGTGGCTACATAATTATCATTCTTTACCTGTTAAGCGTGTTGTTTATCTTGCTGATGATACTTGTCAAGTCAAGGGCATTGGAGATTTATATCTTGGCACCTTATCTTCTTCAACTCGAGTTTTATGAGGGGTTTTACATGTCCCATAACTTCAACGTAATCTTCTTTCAGTTGCAAGACTTGTTGATCTTGGTTTGTTTGTTGGATTCGACCACACCAAATGCCGCATTGAGAAAGATGGACAAATTATTGCAACTGCTTCTCGTAATGGTAATTTGTTTGAGCTCTCTCCTAATGATGCTGTAGCAAATGTTGTCACTGCTCCAGGTGATCATGATTGCAAGATATGGCATCATCGCTTTGCTCATGCTGATTTCTCAAAGCTTCTTCATCGTCAAGGTCTTGTACGTGGCATGGATCTTAAAGCTCATCCTCATATGGGAATCTGTGAGTTTTGTGCTCTTGGCAAACACAATCGTAAACCCTTTCCTCTCTCGAATTCAGTTCATTCTCATGATTTGTTGGATCTTGTTCATACTGACCTTTGCAGACCTTTGCCTCCATCGAGAACACAACATCGTTATTTCATTACGTTTATTGATGATTACTCATGGTATACAGTTGTTTTCTTGCTTCGACAAAAATCTGAGGCGTTATCTGTTTTTAAGTAATTTCACAAGGCTGTCAAACTTCAAACTGGTCGTCGCCTCAAGAAACTTCGCAGCAGCGATAATGGTGGAGAATATGTGTCTCATGAGTTTGAGAGTAATTTCACAAGGCTGTCAAACTTCAAACTGGTCATCGCCTCAAGAAACTTCGCAGCAGCGATAATGGTGGAGAATATGTGTCTCATGAGTTTGAGAGTTATTGTATGGACCATGGTATTCATCATGAACATACTATTCCATATTCACCTCAATAGAACGGTGTTGCTAAACGTAAGAACAGTGTTCATGATGGACCATGGTATTCATCATGAACATACTATTCCATATTCACCTCAATAGAATGGTGTTGCTGAACGTAAGAATCGCACTATTATCAATGCTATACGATGTATGCTGATTCATTCTAGGTTATCTCGTGTTTTCTAGAGTGAAGCTCTCTTGACAGTAGTCTTTGTTCAGAATCATCTTCCTACTACTGCTCCTTCTGGTGGTAAGATACCCATCACAGCATGGACAGGTGAAATTCCTTCTGTATCTCATTTTTGAACCTTTGGATGTATTGCTTATATTCATGTTCCTAAAGAAACACGAGCAAAGCTTGATGCTCCTGGGCTTAAAGTTATTTTTATTGGGTATTCTGACACTTCCAAAGGCTACAAATTCTATGACCCGTCCTCCAAGAAAGTGCTTGTGAATCGTGATGCTATTTTCAATGAACAGCTTATGGGCGGTACATGGTCCATGGATGATTTTGATGATATTAAATCTTTGCTTCAAGCTTTTCCATTCTTGTGTGATGATGAATCTTCTTCTATAGAGCAACTTTCCTCTTCACAACCATCTAAAGAGAAACTTTCCTCTTCACAACCATTGATTCCGAATGCTGTCATTTATGATGTTGACATTTTTATTGATCTGCCTATTGATTTTGAGCATGGTTCTTGTCATGTTTATGATGAAGATTTTGATGCTAATGTTTTCTCTACTTCTGAAGATCCTGCCATGTACAGTGATGCTATATGTTCTCCACAAAAAGATCAATGGCAAGAGGCTATGGAAGCAGAGTATGATTCTCTTATCTCTAAAGGTACATGGATACTCACTGAGCTGCCTCCTGGAGCTGCCTCCTGGCCGTACTGCCATTAAGTGTAAGTGGGTATATACGACAAAATTTAAAGCAGATGGATCCTTTGACAAATTCAAGGCACGTTTAGTTGCCAAAGGTTATTCTCAAGTTGCTGGCGTTGATTATCATGAAACCTTTTCACCAGTTGTTCACATTACTAGTATTTGAGTTTTATTGGCATTTGCTGTTCAATTTAACTTAGAAATTCATCAGATGGACGTGCGCACATCTTTCTTGAATGGAGATTTGAATGAAGAAATTTACATGGAGCAGCCAGAAGGATTTGTTATTGCAGGTGAGGAAGATCTTGTTGCTTGTCTTCATAGGGCTTTATATGGTCTTAAACAAGCTTCACGGGCCTGGTACATCAAGTTTGATCTTTTTCTTACCTCCCATGGCTTTCTCTCTTGCTCTTTTGATCCCAACTTATTTACCAAACACCAAAATGGTAGTTTTGTAATCCTTGCCCTTTATGTGGATGATACAATCCTTGTTTCCAATGATTTGGGATTTCTACACCAAATTAAGCAGTTGTTATCTTCGGCATTTGATATGGTGGATCTTGGAGAGCTTCACTCGTGTCTTGGCATTCAGATTCAAAGGGATCGCAGCAAAGGTATTTTATTACTTCGACAGTCAAAGTTTATTGAAGATACTATTAAGAAGTTTGGTTTGGAATCTGCACATTCAGCAACTACTCCTTGTCTTGTGAGTTCCATGAAAAACACTTCTGATGATGGTGGCCAGCTTGTTACAAATCAACCATATGCTAATTTGGTTGGATGTCTTCAAGTTGTTGGTTTGAACACTCGTCCTGACATTTTGTTTATTGCTAACTATCTCGGGCAACATCTTGCATGTCCTTCTCTCTTAAGCATTGGTCTTCAGCAAAGCACGTGTTGAAATACTTGAAAGGCACTGCAGATTATGGTTTGGTTTATCAACGACAATTCACATTTGACTCCATTCCATCTCTTTCTCTTTTGGGTTACATAGATGCAGATTGGGCCAGCTCACATTTATCTATGCGATCTATTAGTGGCAATTGTTTCTTCATTAATGGTTGTCTTATTTCTTAGACCAGCAAGAAACAATGTTGTGTTGCAGTTTCTACAACCGAATCTGAATATGTTGCGGCATCATTTGCAGCTCGTGAACTCATTTGGCTTCGACAAGTGTTGACAGATATTGGCCATTCTCCTCTTTCTAGTACACCCTTGCGGTGTGATAATCAGAGTGCTATTAGTCTTGCAAAAGACTATGTCCAACATAACAAGTCAAAACATATTGCTGTGCATTACCATTATGTTCGATACGAAGTACGCAAAGGCACTATCATGATTGAACATTGTCCAAGTAACCAGATGATTGCAGATATTCTTACCAAAGGTCTCAATGAGTCATGCTTCATTCTCTTGCGCTCAAAGCTTGGAGTTGCCTCAGACTCACTCTTTCTAGATTAGGCTCTTTACTCTTATGGTAGCTTTGTACATATATCGTTGTAATCTTCTAGACACCATGCACTTTGCACATTTCACAATTGCATACTATGACCTCTTGGTCCTTTTGTATATTTATACATAGATGCACAATGCACTTTCACATTAGACAGAAGATAGCAGATTTCAACCATCAACATATAACACGAACCATTTTGGGGAGCATGCGTGTAGCATGCAGTGATCTTAGAGATGCTGCCCCGCCTGAAGCTAATATGCAACGTCTACAGTTATGGGACGTTGTATGGAGCGAGAAAAGAGCCAAGACCAAGCGCATGAAGGCGTTGGATGCAGAGTCCCTCCCCAAAAGAGTGCGTATTGCCCAGGATGTCGCTGCAACGTCCAGCCAGGCAGATGCAAGTGGTACAGGTGTCATTAATCGTACCATCTACAATTCTATGTGCACACATCTCATTGGCATCCCGCACGAGGCTCTGTTCGAAGGGCGAACAATAGGCTCTGGTGTTTTTGGCACAGTAAAAGAGTATACAGTTAAAGGTATATCATTTTTACCGGAGCACATTACTTTTTGCGGAAAGCACATTGTTTGAGGTAATTTTGGAGTCAAGTGGATATTTCTCATCGAGTCTTTGCAATACATATCTTCTCTCGTGGTGTTTAACTTTAAGTTTTTGAGAGTAATGGTTAATTTATCTTACGTTGATCTTTACAGTTCATTAAAATCCTAAAGTCATTTATGTTCATGCAGATATGGCAGAGGCGCAAGCAAACGAACATCAAGAGTTAGCCAAGAAGGCATATGAGCGAATGAAGGCCCTTGCACATGGCCTGACAGCCCGCGAAGCAACAAGAACAGCATGCAGGTTGTCGAAATGGACAAATCCAACTTATGCCCAATGGAAAGACATAAACAAACGCATAACCACAGAGATGATAAAGGAAATATGGCCATGTCCAGATGGCGAGATTAAGAAGGGAAGATGGAAGATTTCACGTTGCACTCACAATGATATCAAAACTAATGCCGAGCGCATTTTCTTGGAGGTGTACGGTCGTCCTCTCCATAACGCCGACGCTCCACTCTATTTTGCTAAGATGCTATATGCTCAATTTATCCTAGAAACTCCAGTGGACTTCGCCTCCAGAGAGGCCACTGTCAACACCCATGACATAGGTGAAGAGACAGTGACATTCACAAGGGAAGAACTTGCTCTCATGGTGGAGGGCGCTGGATTGGAGTTAAACAAGGTCAAAGTAAGCTTAGGGGCACAGCTAGCAGAGAAGGAGAAAGAAGCTGAGCGATTAACTCAAGCGTCAACTCCTCCCCCGGCCAATAGAGGGATTCAAGAGCAGCTCACAAAGATCAGCCAAGATGTGCATAGCATCTCTTCACCTATTGCTCCTGTGCGCCAAGGAAACCACATCTCTCATTTTTTGATACATCCTGATCTTGTGGGAGTTTCTGCTGAGGCTACTAGTTCCTCCACCCCCCAATGTCCTGTATGTTACAAAGTATTCGATGGGTGGAGCGGCCAATATATACTACCCTGTGGACACTACTACCACTTAATATGTTTAGTGAGGCAAATGCAAAATACTTCCACATGTGCATTGTGCAGTGTCCCAATAAATCAAGGTATTTATACAGTGTTCGGCATGGCTAAAAACCACCAGGACCTTTAGATGCAACTCCTAGTGCAATTCGTAATTTATTTCAAGATGAAAGCTAAGAAAGACAAATCCTACTTTTGTATTGATAATTTATTTCAAGATGAAAGCTAAGAAAGACAAATCCTACTTTTGTATTGATAATTTCTCCAAATACGATCATTTGTACAAGTACTTTTTATGAAATTAATGAAGTGACTTCTTCCTCTATGTCAGTATCTTGCTCCAAAATTCTTTCACCGTTTACTCTCTCATCTGCTAAATTAAGCTCATCTAAGTCAATGTCTAAATTGTCTTCTATCTCAAGGGTGGTGCACAACGTGCGTCCAACATCAAAGTTCTCGTCTACTACATCATCACAATTGTACATCCATCTGGGCATATCTTCTTCATACTCTTCGCTTTCAATGTCTCGCAAGATCTTTTCATTGCAATACATGTAAACAAGTTTATCTGCTCGATCTGCAAGAAGTCGATTGCGAATAGTACTGTGAATATATTTGTACATGCTCCAGTTTCTTTCTGAGCCTGAGTTTGAAGAGCACTGACTTAGAACCTTCATCACAAGGTTGCGCAATAAAGCATAATGCTCACCACCATTCATCATCCACCACTTCCATGCAGGTTGCTCTTTAGCCATTTGTTGAACAAGGGAGTTGAAAAATGAACCCTCTTTCAATCGAAATGAGGTCATCTCCTTTATGCACTTTACACGATCATCATCATTATTATAGAAAGTGTTTACCACTTTATAAAAATCTTGCACCACCTCAACGTTGGACATCAAATCCATATTCCAATATTCAGGATCTAACATGTATGCAGCACTGTGTAGTGGTGAATGCGCTCCAATCCATCTAGCATGAATGTACTTCAATAGAACTTTTCTTTGTCTACTGGAGAATGGTACACGCCATTGCTTTTCCACCACTGAATGCTCTAATTTCTCAGGACACTCCAAACTCCGCTGGACAGTCCACCATTGCATCCATGCTTTTCCGAGATTAGGCGCTCTTTGATCAAGACTTCGTACAGCATACATAACAGGCGTCATTACATGGTATGCATCCATCACACTATTCCAGCAACTTCTTCTCGTAAGCACTGCCTTCAAGACTTTGATTTTCTCTTTCACTTTTTCAAGTTGAGTGTTCTCCCAGTCATGAAATGCCATGCATGTAAATGTTTCGCAAACTGCATATTTATTTCTAAGAAGAGGCTCAAAAGTGTAAAAGTGAGTGCAAAACCTAGTCTCCGCTGGAAGCTTTAACATAACTGACATGCGAGGTCAAAAAATATCTAACACTCTTTGTCTCTTGAGCATGAATCTCACAAGCTGGCGAGCAGTGTCGACTATTGAGGCAAACCATTTGGTATCATCAGATTTATACCAATCTTTTAATACAAGATTCAAACTATGAGTATTACAGCCTACCGGAAAAATATGTGGATATTGTCGCTGTAGGATTTTGGATGCATTTTTGCAATTTTTTGCATTGTCCATGACGACTTGGACTACATTTTTGGCACCCACTTCCTCGATCACAGAGCTAATGACTTGAGCAATGTAAGCCCCAGTTTTGATTGAACCAGCTGAATCCACGGCACGGATGAAAGTCTCACCTCTAGGTGAAATAACCATTATATTAATTAATGGTTTTCTTTGCACATTAGACCATCCATCACTTACTATACTACATCCAGAAAGCTCTATATTGCTAAGAATTATTCTTTGTACACGTTCTTTTACTTGCGCATAACATTTCTCTAATAGATCATTTCGCATAGCATGGTACGTAGGCGGTGAAAACCCTGGTCCAAACTCACCAATTTTCTTCCATGCTCTCTTCCAATGCTCACTGTCCACCATCATCATAGCACTCCTAGAAAAGTAAATCGCTTCAGCAAGGGCGAGTTGTGCATCATCGAGTCGACCTTGACGTAGGCTTTCTTGCAATGAAGTTTGACGCATGGGTATATTTCTTACGTCAAAGTTTCGCTTGCAGGAAGATGCACTGGGTAGATTACTTTCTGGTTGCACATTGCCGTTCGGGGTACAAGTAGGCGATGTAGCGGGAGTTTGATGATTAGAACAACAGTGTTCTTGCTGCCTTGATACATTAACGGTAGGAGTGTCATGTTTTCTTGAATCTTTCTTTTGAATTTCTTCTCTTATGCGTTTGGCCACTATAGGTGTAGAGGGGTGGGTACATGACTTTTTCTTCGGTCCGCCTAAAAAGTGTTCTCTTAGTCGAGGCGCCCCACCTGATTTTACTGCATGGCATAGCTTACACTCCCAATCTATGAATCGATCACCAACGTTAATTACATATTGCCACTCTATCCCAGGTGCCTTTTTTTTCCTGCTATTTGAAATTTGGACTCTATTGGAGGTATCACTGGATCCAACATTGTCCTCCATCTCAACAAACAACCTATTCAACCAAGCATATAACAATGAATACACAAATGAAAAAACAACAAATCACTCATGTATTACAAAACATACATTAGCAGACAAAGTACTTCGAAACTGTCTTGACAAATACAAAAGATCATCACATAACACAAAACTACTTCAAACTATCTTGCAAGGTCTTACTACAAAACTACTTCGAAACTATCATGCACATTGCACCCCCAATGAAGGATGCCTTTTGTACCCAATTAAGGATACTTTACACAATCAAAGATCTATGCTTGCCCAATACTCTAGTATAGGACAATAGACCTTCTCTAACATTCACAAAGAAAATCAAAGATCTATGCTTGCCCAATACTCTAGTATAGGACAATAGACCCTTGTCTACTCTAAACTATATCAAGTATCAAGAACCAATACAAGCCCCTAAGCAGGACTCTTGGCTCCATCAAACCATTCATAAAGCAGAATGAGGTAGATTACGTACGTGGCTCAAATGCAAAGCTGAATGACTCCAAATTTGTCCCTAAATCTCCGCAAGTATTAGCTACGAACCACACCCTGCCCCCAGTTCAAAGAACTAAGGACGAGTGGCTCAATAGCCTTAGGAGTGCCTACAAGGAAAGACGACAGCCCCTAAGATAAGGACGTTCTTCCCAAGAGGACACTTCTAGCAACTCGAGAGCTCTACAAGTACTTTGAGGAGAGATATCACACCCCCAAAACAAGTACTTTGAGGAGAGATATCACGCCTCCAAAACAAGGACTATCTTCCCAAAAGTTGTACGATGGGTGTCGGGCAGTGTTTATATACAGAATAGTACCCCGCCGGGGTTCTTTGTTTTTCCCGGCGGGCCCGCCGGGAAACCTAAAAGCCCGGAGGTGTTACGGGACTAGTGGGTTCTGGCAGGTCATTGCTCAGGTCATGTGAATATAAAATGTGATCACAAGTTTTAATATGTTAACAATAGGTTTTGTTAACGTGATCACGAAATTGTGAAGACGTTAATGAAATCCCTGGCTGCTTACGACGTATGCAAGAACTGCAACATCCTTGCCTGCTGCCAACATTTGGCAAGCCAACCACCATCTGGTCTCGGAAAGCTTGCCCCGCAGTGCATTCAAATTTAAGTGGCCAAAATGAAATTGCCACAGATCTTCGACTTGAGAACCTGTCAATGAGGAGAGTACAGAGAGCTTGTAGATACCATTCTCCACACCGCCTTCCCAAACAACCTGGCCAGTCTCACGATCCCATCGTAGAGCAGCTGAATGCTCCTCAAATTCCACTCGAAAGCCAGTCTTGCATACACAGTTGAAACACAGTTGTGGATGCGGCTATGCTCTCATCCTCTTGGAGAGAGAGAGAGAGAGAGAGAGAGAGAGAGAGAGAGAGAGAGAGAGAGCTACACCTGTGGTTAAGAGTAATTAGTGAGGGAAAGCTAGTACATCACATGGCGGCCATGTGGCCATTTGTAAAGTAATTTTGGTAATATATCTTTTATTACGAAGAGAGAGAGAGAGAGAGAGAGAGAGAGAGAGAGAGAGAGAGAGAGCATATTTGCTTCTCTCTCCCCCATTTTGTTCCCCTCCCCCTCCAATTCTTTTGTGTAAACTAAAACATGAAAAATACACATTTACAACATATTATAAAAAGCTTCATTAAAAATACAAACATATATTGAGAGTGGTCCACATCAAGTTAAACAAGATGTTCATATTGTATTACAAATAAAGATGTGCAAGGTCAAAATATTGTTTCAAAATACATAAACAAACTAAGATAATCTTCATAAAATTATTACAAAGATTATATTCAAATTTGATCATCCTCCTCTTCATCGTCATCTCTATCCTTGAACTCCCCATCACCTGCAACTTCATCCTAGCCACTTTCATTATCCTTCTAATCACATAATGAAAAAAGCATACACATTTAGTACTAAAACACGCTCACATAAATCTTCAAAGAAATTAAGTACATGCAAGATCAATTACTCACCACATAGTAACGTCGGGCTCTCTGCATGTCATTCATCAATCACCACTCCCTCTTTTTAAGCCACTCACAAGTTTTAGCTTCAGTATGACATCTGCGAGATAAACTGTTCACCCTCTCTGGGGGTGTGACCAATTGTGGTTTCTTTTAATTAATAACATGTAGCATAGGAAATTAAATGCATAAAACACACACATATTTAGCAATACATAAAAAACCACATTTACAACAACAACTTATAAATCTGGCGATCTAAGCTGCCTTTCCTCTAGACCCCTACTTTGTGGTGCCATATTTCTCCAATGGTCAAAGGCCACCATCATCGCCCAAGGAATAATAAATACTTATATCCTCAGGCTCCTCGTTCTCATTGCAATGGCCATATTATTGTATAAGATATGATTATATAAGCCTTATACTTTAGGCTATGCATAAGAGCTTATGCAAAAGCCTTATAAGGCATAAGAGCGATGCATGAGGCTTATGCGCATAAGAACTTATGTGTGTACAAGCCTTATAAGGCATAAGATCTTATGCATAAGAGTGATGCATGAGGCTTATGTGCATAAGAACTTATGTACAAGCCTTATGAGGCATAAGAGCTTATGCATGAGAGAAATGCATGAACCTTATGCATAAGCATAAGCCTTTAATGAATAAGCCTATGAGGCATACTATATGCATGCATAAAGAGAGTATGTTGTAGAGCCTTATACATAAGCAATAAACTTATGTATTATGGCTTGCATTATGGCTTATGCACAAACCTTATGGCTTATGCATAAAGATCTAAGGCATACTCTCTTTATGTGCATGCATAGAGTATGCCTCATAGGCTTCTGTTGTATAAGAGAGTAGGCCTATAAGCATGCATACTAACCCTAAACCCTAGAACCCAAGGGTGTAAAAAAGAAAATCATAAATAGTAATAGAGCTTGTCTATAAGATCTTACCTTGAGGGGTTGAGAAGAGCTAAGCTCAAAAAAAGGTGAGATAAGAAAATGAGGTAAACATGAGATCAATACTAAGACTATACTTTTTAGGCTATGCATAGAGCATGCATAAAGAAAGCATACTCTATACATAAAATCCTTAAGCCTTAAGCCTTATGCATAAAAGCATGCATACTCTATGTGTAAGTGCAATATGCATTCATATTCTATGCACAAGTCTATGAGCAGTATGCATAAAGAGAGCATGCGTTACGCATACATAGATCATTTCATACTCTATGCATGCATGAAGCCTATAAGGTACATGCATAAGCCTATGAGCAATATACATGGTATATATATTGATCATGCATAGTCTATGCATGCATAAAGTGTATGAAGTATATACAAGGTATATACACAAAGCTATGAGCAATATGCATAGAGCATAGAGCATAGAGCATGATATATGCATACTCTATGCAAACCCTGTGAGAAATATACATAGAGCGTGCATAAAGAGAGCACAATTTACCCATGCATAAAGCCTATAAGGCATATGCATAAGCCTATGTGAGAAATATGCATCATAGAGCATGCATAAACTACATATACTTAAACCATACTCTCTCTTTATGCATATATAAAGCATGCATGGAGTATGCAATATGCATCATAGAGCATATTGTCAAAAATATGCATCATAGAGCATGCATACTCTACATATACTTAAAGCACAGTCTCTCTTTAGGCATATATAAAGCATGCATGGAGTGTGCATGATCTCTTTATGCGTGCATAGAATGTATGCACATGCTCTATGCATATGAGCAATATGCAATATGCATAGAGCATGCATACTCTATACATACTCTATGCATACATAAAGAGAGTAATATGCATAAGCCTATGAGCAATAGGCATGGAATATGCATAATCTAGGCATGCATAGAGCATAGAGCATCAATACTCTATGCATGTTTTATCATGTATAGAGCATGCACTCTATGCATACATAAATCATGCTCTCTTTATGCATGTATAAAGTATGCATACTCTATACATGCATGCATAGAGCATATAGCATGCTTTATTATGTATATATATTTGATCTTGTTCACATAATTAACCCTAGAAACTGAGGGTGTAAACAAGAAAAGCTGAAATGGCAAAAGAGTTTATATATGCAAGAGCTTACCTTAAGTGGTTTACAAGAGTTGGGCTCAAAAAAGGCAAGATCTATAGTACAAAATAAGAAAAGGAGGTGAGCATAAAGGCATTAGTCTTAAGCATTATGCATAAAAACCATTATGCATAAAAGTAAAGAATCAAAGAGATGAAATAAATAAAAAATATGATTATGAATAAAAAGAAAGGCTTACCTTTTGATTGACTGTTGAAATGAAGCTAACCATAAACCATAAACCAGCAAAATAAGCAAACATAATAAAGTTGATTAAAAAATATTTAATATGTTTTACCTACCATTAAAGGATATTTAAAACAAATAGAGTAAATGGCATTAGGCTTAAGCATTATGCATAAAAGCAAAGAATCAAAGAGATGAAATAAATAAAAAATAGGATTATGAATAAAAAGAAAGGCTTACCTTTTGATTGATTGTTGAAATGAAGCTAACCATAAACCATAAACCAACAAAATAAGAAAACATAATAAAGTTAATTGAAAAATATTTAATACATTTTACCTACCATTAAAGGAGATTTAAAACAAATAGAGTAAATCTCTTTTAAGAGATAGAGAAGTGAGAAGAAGAAGAAGAAGAAGAAGAAGAAAAGAATTAAAAGTTAGAGATAAGTCTAGCCATCCTCTTGTAATCTAACCTTAAATATGCATATGAATGAATGAAATAAATAAGGAAAGGAATAGAGAGTTGAAAAGCTTACCTTGAGTATGAGTTCATCAGTTTGCACGAGAGAATTCAAGCTTTTTTAATCTTAGTAAGTGGCTATGTGTACAACTATTAGCGTGTGTATAGTTGTGTGTAGTATAGCCACACCTATACCCATGGCTATAACTGTGTAGTGAGATTAAAAAGATAAAAATTACCCAAGAGTTATTTTGGGACCCATGTATATCTAATTTTATATAGTTTTATAGGTGCTTTATGAGAAATGATGCAGCTTCACCATCATCTGAGGATCATGTGCCATCCATGAGGAGTCAGCATAAGTGGTTCTGCTAAGAGATTATGTGTCCATGTGAGAAATTCAAGGAAGGAATCGTGCATTTATGGCAAATTACAATAACATACGTGCAGGAGTATGGTTGATTCGAAGAAATAAGATGTATGAATTCTTTGTCGGTGTGAGTATATTTTTGTTGATTTTTTGTCCCTTATATGCATTTAATTAAAGTGTTTATATGTTTATCCATTTATTTTAGGATGAGGATGAGGAGACACATCACAGAATGAGGGATTAATTGCCTCATTACTCTATAATACAAGTGGAAGGTTATGTAAAGAATCTAGAGATCTCTAAAAGGATGAGGAGACACATCACAGAATGAGGGATTAATTGCCTCATTACTCTATAATACAAGTGGAAGGTTATGTAAAGAATCTATGAGGATGAGGAGACACATCACAGAATGAGGGATTAATTGCCTCATTACTCTATAATACAAGTGGAAGGTTATGTAAAGAATCTAGAGATCTCTAAAAGGGTCTATACATGGTAGGGTGTATGTACTATTGGAAATTGGAGTACTATACTTTTGGGTTGAAGTGAAGTGGTAGTTCTTATTTACCATGCAAGAATCTATAATGATTACCAATGTATATATCCTCAATGAAAGCACCACCACCTAAGAATATGTCAAAATACGCAGCGGAGATGATAACCAAATCTGAGACCACAAGAGCAAGTAGAGTGCAAAAAATAGACAGCACAAGAGAAAGAGAGAGATAGGCATGTAACTCTTCTCTATACACAAGATCCCAAAGATGAAAACAAGATACAATGAAGTGGGGAGCCATGGGGCCATTTTATATGGCCTCATATATTTACAAGGTGAAATGCAAGTCAGATGATTCCATTGAGTGCCATAAAACGCAATTGGTAGCTAAGGGTTATGCACAAACCCAAGGCTTGGACTATGATGAAACATTTAGTCCAGTTGCAAAGATGGGAACACTGAGAGCAGTCATTGCTATGGCTACAGTAAATGGTTGGGAAATGCATCAAATGGATGTGAAAAAAGCATTTCTAAATGGTGATCTACAAGAGGAAGTTTATATGGCACAGCCAGAAGGATATCCCACTCATGTATGCGAATTAAAGAAAGCATTATATGGTTTGAAGAAAGCATTAAAGAAAGCATTATATGGTTTGAAGCAAGCGCCTTGTGCTTGGAGTGATAAGATGAGCCGATATCTTATCTCCCTTGGATTTCAAGTTTCTTCAGCAAATTCTTCACTCTCTGTGAAGAAAACAGATCATGGGATTGTCTTACTTGTCATCTATGTGGATGACTTGATTGTCTCACAGGAGATCATGCCACAGATGTTATGCATGTGAAGAAGGCATTGAGTGGGTAGTTTGACATGAAAGACTTGGGTGAATTGAGATATTTTCTTGGGATTGAAGTGATCAAAGACCATGCAGGGACATGGTTAGTGCAATGCCAATATGCATTGGATATGTTGGCAAAATATGGGATGACACGGTGTAAGCCAATGAGTACACCTTTGGAGCAGAATGTGAAGCTGCGGGCTGATTTTGGTGAAGAGTTGGATGATCCATCTATGTATAGAAAGATGGTTGGCAGTCTTATTTACATGACTATCACATGCCTAGATCTCAGTTATGCTGTGGGGCTAGTAAGCCAATTTATGCAGAGCCCTAGAAAACCTCATTTGGATATAGTGAGACGCATTATGCGATATGTAAAGACCACTGCACATTATGGTCTACTTTATGAGAATGGTAAAGGCTTGGATGTACATGGCTACACAGATGCAGATTGGGTAGGTAGCTCGTATGACAGGAGGTCTACTAGTGGTTATGCCTTTACATTTGGAAGTGCAGTGGTGAGTTGGAGTAGCAAAAAGCAACCTACTGTTGCTTTATCTAGTACAAAGGCTGAATACAGGGTTGCAGCCATTGCTACATGTGAAGGAGTATGGTTAAAGATTCTCTGATTTGGGTGAGCCTATTGATGGCAAGGTTGTCATTCATTGTGACAACATGAGCAGCATACAGTTGGCCAAGAATCCCGTTTTTCATGCACAGACCAAACACATAGAGGTCCACTATCATTTTGTCAAAGAGAAAGTGTTGGATGGTACAGTGGATTTGCAGTATGTGAAGACTGAAGAGCAGGTGGCCGACATCTTTACAAAGCCACTTAGCAGGGAGAAGTTTGAGTACTTCCGTACTATGTTGGAAGTATGTGGGATGAGCTTGAGGGGGAGTGTTGAGAGCTTTGATAGCCCAAGATCATCTACATCTTCATCTATGGCAGTACATCATGAGCTTGAGAGGGGCTGTTTGAGATTCAAGCTCGATGTCAGCTTGTGCCAGCTACGCTATGTGCTAGCATGTTAGGTAGGAACATGTGTAAGACATAAATGACTACGTCCAGCTAGTAATAGTGTGTGGACATTAGCTAGGGTTAGCTGTGTGTGGACACAACACATAGTGTGTGTTGTGTATCATGGATTATGGCTTTATGCATTATGTGAGAAGGGAGATGGCTTCCCTCTATGGTTAGGGTTTGCAATATACATTAGGGTTTGCTGTTGTGTGTGTGTCTCCTCTCCCTCTACCTTTTTTTCATCACAATCTCAATAACAATGAAATCAGCAAGGTCATATGACTCCAGCACAGACTCCATCATAACCTTCCAGATGCCGTAATTGTTCCCATCCAACTGACGGTCCATTGGGAACGTGGGGAGTGTTGGGATCTACACATGCTTCTCATTCAGCTCTAACAAATCTGCCATCGTGGGGGTGTAACTCAAAAAGGGTGGGTGGGTGGGAAAAAAAACTTTAAGCCAGCAAGTGGCTATCCACCAGCAACTCAGCCCGCCTTCCTCTTTCTTCTTCTCTTCCCATACAATCCCTAATAGTCCACCAATCAGCAATGCAACAATCCCCCTCTTGCTCAAAAAACTCCCAAGATCTTTCAAAAGCCTAGGGCTCTGATACCATGTCAAAATACGCAGCGGAGATGATAACCAAATCTGAGACCACAAGAGCAAGTAGAGTGCAGAAAATAGACAGCACAAGAGAAGGAGAGAGATAGGCATGTAACTCTTCTCTATACACAAGAGAAGGAGAGAGATAGGCATGTAACTCTTCTCTATACACAAGATCTCGAAGCTGAAAACAAGATACAATGAAGTGGGGAGCCATGGGGCCATTTTATATGGCCCCATATATGCAGTCGAACACAGGACAAAATGTCCACGAGACCAGTAAATATCACCAGTCGGCCAGGTCGGCCGTCACACGTGTGGAGTCAGCCACAGCTGCAAAGAGAATCTAGGACTGCTAGTGACCAGTCGGCCAGCGTCTAATACAGCCGACAGGTCCAATACTACCACCCACACCATGGAAAAATAGAAAAAAAATATGGAGAGGGGAAAAATGAGAAAACACCTACAAAGGGCAGGCACACCCACAACAGAGGCCCTGGTGTCTAATAAAGATAGGGGATCACTTCTAACAAAATAGTCATTTTTAGGTGTGAATTGTAGTCCTTTGTACACATGTACATGTATCATTTGAACCTCTCACATCTCGCTTGACATTAAAGAGAATGAGGGGGAGAGGGAGAGCTTGAGTTCCTTGCAAGAAAACACACACACATAAGAGAGTGCAAGACACAAGAGAGAGGTGGATGGCTGAATTTTCTTCTATCTTCTTTTCTCTACAACCATATAACTCAAAGATAAGAGTACATACATAAAGGGAAAGTACTCTCCTACAATAACATACAATGGTCATTTGAATCTCTCACATCCCGCTCAACATTAAAGAGAATGAGGGGGAGAGGGAGAGCTTCAGTTCCTTGCAAGAAAACACACACATAAGAGAGTGCAAGACATAAGAGAGAGGTGGATGGCTGAATTTTCTTCTATCTTCTTCTCTTCTCTACAACCATACAACTCAAAGATAAGAGTACATACATAAAGGGAAAGTACTCTCCTACAATAACATACCATTAGGAACTCAATGGAGTCTTTTTGGGCCCTTTAATTTGCCATTGCCTAATGGAGGTGATTAAGAAATAGACAAATAGGGAGATTACATGTGGACTGAAACCAATGGTTTGTAAGAGCCTAGAAGGTAGTGGTCAAACTTAGAATAATAGGCTAAATAGGCTCTTTTTTAATTTTTAAAATCAACTAAAACTCAAAAATTTTATACGTATATGAATTTTTTCCCTAATTTTTTATAGAAAAGGATAGCTGCAGCCTGCAGCCATCATTAAGTAAGGTCTCTAAAGTGATAGAGGCCCAAAAACGATTTCCCATGCATTCAATGCACATTCCCCTTCACTTTCCACTATCCCTCTCTCCCACGTTCCCTCCAAAATGCTCTCTCTTCCCCCTTTCTCATAGTAGGGCGTTTTTCACTCTCTAGACTACTTCTTTTAGCTATCCACCTCTTGATCTACCTCTCTCTTCACTCAGAAACCTAGATCTATAGCTATGGAAGCTTGATCTGCAACCTCCTCTCAGAAGCTAAGGAAGTTTGATCCTCACTTACATTTCCTTCCTTCATCCTTCTTCCTTGTCCAACCTCCTTTTACAGAGTGTAACAGCAGAGCTTAGCTATGGAAGCTTGATCTACAACCTCCTCTCAGAAGCTATGGAAGTTTGATCCTCACTTACATTTCCTTACTTCATCCTTCTTCCTTGTCCAACCTCCTTTTACAGAGTGTAACAGCAGAGCTTAGCTATGGAAGCTTGATCTGCAACCTCCTCTCAGAAGCTATGGAAGTTTGATCCTCACTTACATTTCCTTACTTCATCCTTCTACCTTGTCCAACCTCCTTTTACAGAGTGTAACAGTGGAGCCAAGCTATGGAAGCTTGAGTTGCAAATGCTTTGGCTCTCATAATCTTACTCATTGTCTCCTCTCACCCCCTCTAATATCCTCTTTCAAAGTGCAGTAATAGCACAGCCAAGCCCTTGGAACTTGCTCTACAACTCCTTCTCTTTTGTACATCTCCCTAGTCTAAGTTTTTTTCTCACCATTCTATTTTCCTTTGCCATCAAGGTTTATAATCTCCCTAATATATACATCTGATGTCTTCTTCTAGAGCTCAAAGGCCTCCGATCAGTATTCAATCTCTCTCTTGTAGCAGTGGTCAAGATGAGGATGGGCACTGGAACATCAAACAGTACGAGAAGTGGAATTGGATTACGATGCAGCCTAGTACAAGAGGAACCCACAAGGTGTCAAAGCGATACGTTGATATACAAAGTCACCATTGGAAAGGGCGGATATTGGAGCTCAAACAAGATCGTGATGGAAAAAAGCTAGCCAAGGTCCAACATGTTTACAAGGCAACAGAGCTGAAACTAGCAGACCATGACCAACGTCAACGATTTCCTGCAAATTGTAAGTTATTTCACCACTTTATATTCTTGTTTTTAAATCAATTTTGTGCTAATAACGGTATACTGAGCACTGCTTTGATTGTTCTTGGGTTCCTGTGCGTAGATATTTTTCCCTCATAGTGAGTGGGAGCCTATGGAGGCAATTTCAGGAACCTTTGAAGCATACCATGTGGAGCTTGGTAGTTTAATCTTTGGAGGGTGTCCAGCTGCACAACTTCTTGCACGAAACATATTCTTCTATGAGGATACATATGTGGTTCCCACGACAGCAAATGGTACTGGAAAATTAGTTCCAAAACCTACGCCAACTCTCACATCTATTGAATGGCCAATTCCAGACAATGCTTCAGTGGCCATGGCTTGTTTGCAGATCGAAAGCAAGGTGCAAAGTGACACACATCGTACCCCAACTTTATGGATTGCAAAGGGGGAGAGAGCTTTGACTTCTTTCTTATCACCTGCATGGGATAAAAAAGTTGTTCAACACAATGGAGACACCATTAGATGCGGAGTAATAGTTGACAAGGTTGTGATGCGCTATCATATTGCTAAGCAACAGTTGTCCATTGCGTTTCCTTACAGGCGATGGAAGCTTACAAATGGAGAATGGGAGGCGTTAGACTCCGACACAACCTCTATAGAACAGGGTGTGCTACATATATCCATGTAAGGTGGGGATGTAGAAGATGTTACTGTGAATGATGACTGGTCCCTTGCCAACTTACGTGACTACTTAGTTCTTCGATTCTCACTGAGTGGTGATTTTGCTTTGATAATCAATGGTAGAGTAGTGCGCAAAAGGCAGGAACGATCTTTTCTTTGTAGAGAAATTACTTTCCCTGGCTGTGTAGCTATCAGATAACCACTGGTGGATATGTAATCTTGAATTGAAGTAAATACAATTTCAATTTTTTTGCCTCACTGTCTTATTAAGGTTTTTCAATTGTCTTGTGCAAGTTTTATTTTTTTGTGATAGTGTAAGGTTGGTCACACAAGCATCTGTGGCTTGAGCCACTAGTAAATTAGAAATGACCTTGCGATACGTTCTTGCTTTCGCATACCATTTTTTTAAAATTTTTTGGTACTTAAAATTTTTAAAAGTTTTTAGAAATTTTATAACAAGGTCGCCCATTTATAAACGATACTTTACTTATTTTCATCAATTGACAATTATCGTTCTCTCCTAACACTTGCTCTCAATTTCGCACACCTTTCTGTATCACACACTCTCTATTTCTTGCAATCACTCATAGTCATGGCACCTCTACTTGACGCACTTATTGCACAGCTAGGAAAGCTTGAGTTACTTCATAGGGTTGATGAGATCGTCCCTATGTTTGAGGGAGCAATTGATGTGCGTGCAACAATGCATCTACACGCGGATGCTTTTACAGATGTCATCCAGTATATGGATGAACACATCAGCACGTACTCCATCATGTTTGAGGGTGATGAGGGCCTATGGGTTCCAGTTGACCTCATAAAGTACATATTCAGGGAAGACAAGAATTTTAGATTTCGCCTATCAAGGTTTTTAAAATCCCTCACAGAAAAGGACTACAGGAATGAGGAGGAAGACTTACTCTTGGATCTACAAATGGGCAACATCGGCACTTCTTTCCTGAGCTGGGACATGGTTTTGGTCCTTCTGTTACAAGAGGGTGTGGCGAAAGAAAGTGACAAGGAAAAAGAAAAGGGCAAAGTAAAGCTAATGGAGCAGGTCCAAGAGGCCCATGCTGAGGAAGAGAATGTTACAGAACAATGGGAGGCCTCAATGGCATTGGTGGCTCTACAAGAGAATGTCCCCGAGGAGGTTCTGGACCTAGTTCTAGAGGGCGATGAAGTACTTGAGGAGGTCCCAGACCTTGTTATCATGTCTTTGCATCCAATCATTATTGATGGGAAAGAATTTTTGTTTTTGGATGACATTGCCAAGACACTCGGGTTTCGCGAGAATGAGGCACTGTCTATTATTGCCGTGAATGCTGGGGGTCAAGACAAAGGAAAAGTGAAAATCTCTTTTGAAGATGACAACCTCACAAAAGCACTTGCATACGATATTGGTAGCAGTTCCTTGGAAGTTGTAGTGGCCAAAGCGCTCGTTGAAATAAAGCAAGATGTGCAATTCTATGAGAGCGTAGCTGCCTTTGAACCACACATGCCCTTGGTTGCTGGCGATGCTCAAGACCAAGGAAGCATAAACTTGACAAATGAGCAACTAGTTGCAAGTGACGATGCAACTGAGGTATGTCCTAACTTCTTAGTTGTAAAGCAAATTATTTTTAGTTGTATCATTTCACGCTTCCTAACTTCTATATTGACATGTTGACAGACTGCTTTTGAAGTGGACAAGTTTGCTATGCGCGTAGGAGGAACGCAGCCAAAGTCAGAGGGTCGAGATGCATCTCTTTGGCACTACATACCTGCCCTCAGAGCCGACATAGTGCGGGTTTTTCATTTAGACTATTCAGAGATCGCCTATGCCGAGCTCCTAAAATGTAAAGCACTTAGTGCAGTCTTATCGGAGAACCCCTTAGCCTCGAACATAAATAAATGTATTTTGGTAGCTAGGGAAGCTGCCTTGTATTGCTTTATGGGCAAGCATCCCGGCTCAATTTTAGGCCATTGTGCCCTTTCTCAAGCTCAAGGAATCAATGAGCCGAGTGATATATTCCAAAGCTTAGGCTAGAAACTAGCCTCTAGAACTCTCTCTCCTGAGCTCTTCCAAGAGCTTATTAAAAAGATGTAATGCAAACTTCTCTTCCAAGTTTAATAAAATTTTTTTGTTGTGCATTGTAAGTTGTGATTTTTCTTGGCGTACTTGTGATATACCATTTCAAGCCTCGCAATTTTAAGATTTTGTTCATGTGTTCATAGAAAATATTGTTTAGGATTCATTTTAAATGAGATCGTGATTAAAAAAAGTAATCGAGATTGGGTTACAGCGGTATGAAAAAATGTTGTATTTATAGATGTATACACACTCACATATATGTATATATATGTACATATATGTATGTGTGTGTGTGTGTGTGTACCTATATATATATATATATAGGTATAGATGTATTTATAGATGTATACACACTCACATATATATGTATATATATACATATATATATGTGTGTGTGTGTGTGTGTGTGTGTGTGTACCTATATATATATATAAGATTCTGGGACTATTGAAAGATATATATATATATATATAATATATATATATATAAAAGATATATAGGATATATATATATATAAGACATAAGATATTATAAGATTTTAAGGCTATTATAAGATATATATAAATAAATATAATATCTTATATAAATATATAAGATTTTGGGGCTGTTAGGGCACCTAAAGGGTCTTATGAGCCTCACCAGACCAAAAATATCAAAATAAAATTAAAAAAATGCCATGTGCGCTACGGCACGAAAATAGACATTTTGACCTGGTCAAACTAGCGATTAACGCGCCGTAGCGCACATGGCATTTTTTTTATTTTTTTTATTTTTTCGGCCTTGAGGCTCATAAGGCCCTCTATAAGGGTCTCTAGGTGACTTTATAGGCTCTATCTTTTTTGTATATATAAATATATATATATATGTGTGTGTGTGTGTACATATATATAAATATATGTGTATATGTATATATATTTGTATATGTATATATATATGTGTGTATATATGTATGTGTGTATATATATGTGTGTGTGTGTGTGTGTGTGTGTGTTTGTGTGTGTTTTTTCCTGTGTGTATAGTGCTTTTATATTTTTTTAATGAAATGTTCATTGGCACTGAGCATACAAAAAAAAATGGACTCAACAAAGAATGTAACACAACTCAAAAAGCTTTCATTAATGTGTGAAAATGCTACAAAGGAATTTGGGAACATTACAAAATTTTGTAGGGAGAATTACAAAGTGTGTTAGTCTATTGAGGTAGAAGGCTACGCTCTAAACGTAGACGTAGGGCTAGGGACATATCTACAGGCTTCAAAGTAACTCTCTTGGCATGTACCATAGCCAGCACTGAGTCTTCAAAAACAGAAACTACAATATCTTCAGCAGCTTCTTGAAGAGCTTCAAGAGCTGTGATCTGTATGCAGTCAACCCTGTCAGAATATTTTTCCATTGTTCCTCTCACCAGTCGAGAGAATGGTGCCTTGGGGATGAGAAGATCTGTGCTTTTCTGATATTTCCTAATCTCTCGTAGCGCGATTGTCCCTGGCCTCCATTTTCTCTTCTTCTTTGTAACTGGTGGAGGCAGTGGTGGTCGTTCAGACCTGAACTTCTTTTTCTTTTGTGCACGCTCTTCCTCTTCTTGTTGGTCCCGAAACTTGCCCTCCATTCTTTTGCCACACTTCTTGACTGGATGTCTGGATGTTGTGGCTACTTGTGTAGGTGCTTGGCTTGCCCTCCTTGCGTCCTCTTTGGGCTGCTGTCTCTTTTGCATTTCTATCTCCCAAGCTGCCCTCACAGGAGCAAACTCTTTGTCAATGGTATCTTTCGTGATGCCATAGGACAAGAGATCGACCTCCCTATTCTGTAAGATAACCTCTAGCTGTTCTAGGGTGTCGGCCTCAATAACAATCTCAGGTGGTTGCCCTTGACCTTCCTCGGCTTCTTTTTGATGCCACTCTTCTTCTGCTTCTCTACTAGGCTCTGCTTCTTCAGCTTCCTTCCTGCGTTGCGCTTCTTCGGCCTCCTTCCTGCGCTCTTCTTCTCTCATCTCCTTTGCCTCTTGCTCTGTTACGAAAGGTAGACTTGTCCTTTTTGCTGTAGCAGGTAGTGGGCCGAGTTGATCGAAAAACCGCAAGTCTTGCTCCTGTTCTTCTGGCATGGCCTAGGTATGTACGAGTGCAAGAGATAGTGGGAGGGCAAGAGAGAGTAGAGCACAAAGAAGAAATTGAAATGTGGTGGCTATAAATGAAAAATGACTTAAATATGTCTATAAATATAATTTTTTAAAACTTTTAGAAAATTTAAAAACACAAAAAGATTATAATCAGAGAGTTTAAGCCCATGAGGAACCACACCGATGCTTGCTTGCTACCCACTGCCGTAGTCTCTCCCTAGCATTTGATCTGTTGTATCCTTCAGTTCTTCTTGCATTAACAGTTTTCATTATTTGATGCCTAAGAGACAAATTACCGCGAGTTTTCTGCCTTTTTTTGCCAACCAGAACGCGATAGAACCAGTTGAACATTTCATGGAGTGCATTACTCTTGACTTTGCCACCACCATGGTGAGTGCCCTTAAAATACACGGCCTTTGCTTCGTACTGTGATTTCTCCATGCCTTGATTGCTCCAAAGTGCTAAAGAGCCATATCTATCGAGAAAGTATGGCCCATGTGCATACAATATATGCTGCATAGAAAATTACAAAAAGTCAACAAATAGTATGAAGAACATACTACAAGGACACAAGAAATACAACATTACCATGTAGTGAGTAATGTGTGTTTCTCTGCATGCC
Source organism: Cibotium barometz (assembly GCF_041138505.1). NCBI lineage: Eukaryota > Viridiplantae > Streptophyta > Polypodiopsida > Cyatheales > Cibotiaceae > Cibotium > Cibotium barometz. Next base: position 542,072 of record NC_141098.1, on the reverse strand, counting down.
TCGACCATTTCTTCTGTAAATCTACAAGTGGCTTGTTTAAGTGCCTCAATACCATGGTCATCCAGGTGAGGTCGCTCTAGAAGATCGACCATTTTATTACACACCTCCCATACATGTGCACGTTTTAGGCCAAGCCTGGCATCATTTCCTCGATATGTTGTGACATCACATATCTTCTTCCAAATTTCAAAGTCAGTGTGGCTATGAGAACCCAAGTGGTTTGATAGCAAGTGTCTTGCCTTTGATCCACCCATGCAAATTTTATTAGGGTTGTCTTGTGTAGGGTTTGATTTTCTATCCTTTGTCAAGACCACTGCTCCAGCATGTAATCCCATAGAGGAAAGTACACCCTCTAGTGCACGTATTGACTCTTCTCGTCGATCTTCGGGCTCCATGTTCCAGACATAGTTTATGTGGAGCAGTAATAGCTTATCCAAAATCCTGAGTCTTGCATGTAATGTGCACACATGCACTTGACATAGTGGAATGTCCAAGATTGGGTTCCAAGCATTGTCCTCCTGGTCACGACTAGGTGGCTTGCTCTGGTCACAACTTAATATGCCATTATGCCATACCTTTGATCCTTTCCTCTGTTCAGCATCAAAAACGATTGCTTTTTTTGCACCCACCTGTTTTTGACTTTTGCCTTTGCTAGGTTGTTTCCCTTTTACTCTTGAGTCTACTGCTGTCTTGGAATGACAACAGTAAACACATGAGAATATAGTATTCGCACCTGTTTTACAACCCAATATACACTTTAAGGTTTTTAGATCGCCACCCATTCAACGTTAAAGCAGCCTATTCTGGGAACATCAAGCTTTTGACCATTGACCTGACAAGAGACGACATGTTGAATGCCAGACCGTTCAAAATACTACCTCAAGGTATCATGGTTCTCTTTTGGGAGGACCCATGCTGCTTGCCACCAGATGTTCTTCTCTGATTGAATGCCGTAGTAGTCTTGCTTATGCCCTTGACCCCTATTGTTGCTGTCTTCAGTTGCATCCAACTCTTGGGTCTCTAAAGGCTTTCCTCTAAGTGCTCGGCTCATCAAGGTTAAACTAACATGCTCCAGTCTTTGACCTTTAACCACTTGACATTCATCCAGCTTCAAGACAAACACAGCATTTCCACCTATCTCTTCAAGTGTGAGGCCATAGTACTGAATCATTGCTTTTTGTAGCACTTCCATGTCAATGTAGACATTGTACTGAATCATTGCTTTTTGTAGCACTTCCATGTCAATGTAGACATTGTTATCTGCATTGTATTCAAAGGGTTTGATTGTTGGCATTGGCATAATATCCTCCACCCACTTGTACCCACCCTCGAACATGGATGCAATATCACCATTAGCACACTTGTTTGCCATCTGTAAGCTATAAAGTGTTGGAAGCAAGGATTGCATAACTCCCTTTGCTCGCAACCCTAAAGTGATTGACCTGTACATTGCTCTGTAACCTTTCTAGCTAATACCTGCTGAGTCACATATATCAAGCATCTCTTTGGGTGTGACAATTTCTTTGATTTCCTTCAAGAAATGTTGACGAAGGGTCTCCCGCAGCTTATCATTACCAGAACCTGTTATCATTTCCATGATATCCTTCTCCTGAAGGACATGCTGAAGAAGGGAGACATTAACATTGTCCTCAGCGTTGTTACATCCTAGTATAGCTGTTGCACATGCCCTACAATCGCAAGAGTCACCCATGAGAGATGCTTTATTCATTAATTGCTTCTCAAAGTTGCTATAATTCCTACAAAAAATTTTACTTGGTTGTTTGTTTACGCCTCTTGCATGTGCCTGCTGTCTTAGAAAGTAACCCAACAGCTTTACGTTTTCTTTGCCTTGCGTGATATCCAATGGGAAGGTGAGTGAAATGGTGAACAGATCTTCTAGCTATGGCTTTTGGAGTAGAGAAAGACGCTTTTTTCCATGGAGAAGGAGTGCAGGGCGTTTTAGAGAGAAGATTTAGAGAGAGAAAGAGATCTGGTGTACACACAAAAAAGGGGGGAAGAAAGTGACGAATTTTTGGAATGTTTGGAGTTCGAAAAGGTTGCTGCAGGCTATGATAACTGACTGACAGCCCATTACAAAGCTTTAAAGTCACCTAGGTGGCCAGATCTAAGAATATCTCCTTTTTTTTTTTTGTGAAAAATCAAATATATGCTTTTAGGACTAGGCCTCTAGGCTTGGTCAAAGATGGATTAGCATTTTAAGCATTTCACTAAACGTCCAAATTAAAGGGCCCAAGAAGACTCCATTGAGTTCCTAATGAATGGTCGATCCATACTATGAGTTCGACTATATGAGATGGCACTATAACTATGCCATAATCCTAGTACTCCAAAGTGGCTGTCACATAGCCTGTCATCCACTAGCAGCATATCAACCATAATCTCACCAACCATGCTCGAGGGTTTCACCTAAAAATATTTAGTGTACCACATGAGCTCAAATCAAGGGATTTTTTAATTCAAAATTTTAAGGTAAATTTATAGAAATACATTTACAGAAGGGGGTTTTTAAATCAATTTTGAAAAAAACCGATTAGTTTATAAAGAAAAAGGAGTCATTTTATTCATGAAAAAATCACATGTAAGGGGTTTTTTAAATACCCCTTGTGAACGCATGTTATACATATGGTTTCTTAATAGTGCACCTCCCAAGAAACCATGCCATTGGTATAAGTGCGGAAGCTATCGCCCAAGTGGGTCATCAACATTTGCAGAAGCAATAGTTAAGCTCGATATCTTAACACCCCCCTCGAGCTCAATTGCACGTAGTAAGTTGCTAAACCTATGGATCTTCTCTATGCCCAATGCTTTCGTGAAGATGATAGTCACTTGATCCTTTATGCTAAAATATACTAGATATACATCACCTGCTCCCAAAAGAAAACATAAAACCATTTGTAGATCTCCTTTCGGTGATACTACCAGCCCAATCAGCATATGTGTGCCCATGTGTTGAGATGTTAAGCTAAACATGAGCTGAAACTCATGTTATGTCTGGGTGATTGTTTCTGCAATGAAAGGTTGTTTGTTGTGCGACATGTGCTTAGTGTTGTGTCAAAAAATGATGTATCCACATGCAATGATAATGTATGGTATGTGGATTCATGTGCTTTGAACCACATGACCAATCTTGGCGAGTGATTTAAGGATATGAAAAATCCTAAAAAGCTAGGTTTTGCTGAAACAGGGGACGATACTACTCATCCAATTGCCCATGTTGGAAATGTGCCATTATCTATGCACATTGGTAAGGTGAAGTATCTTGTAGATGTACTTTACATTCCAAATATTACAAAAAAGAATCTAGCTTTAGTTGGCCAGATGATTGAGCAGGGTTTGCACGTGCGCTTTAACCTTGATGGTTGTTGTATCAAAGACTTTAAAGACAAGTGCAGGTTGGTTGCAAAAGGTAATAGAGTGGGCAGATAATGTTTACACTAGATGTAAATATGCCTAATGTGAAAGCTGCAATGTTTGCATAGGGTTCATAGATACGGACATTTGGCATAAGAGAATTGGGCATGTAAATGTGCAAAGAATGAAGTCTATGTGGACTAAAGAAATTGTGCTAGGGCTGCCTAAGTTTAAGGTTGATGATATGCAGAAAGTATGTGAAGCATGCCAATTTGGAAAGTAGACAAAGCATGTATTTCCACATGATAGAAATGTGAGCAAGAATGTACTAGATTTTTTGCATTCAGATGTATGGGGTCTTGCAATAAAAAACTACGTCTATGGGTGGTTGTAGGCATTATGTAACATTCATTGATCACCACACGAGAAAAGTGTGGGTGAAGGAGAAGAGTGAAGTTTTCACTCATTTTTAGAATTTTTGAGTGATGGCTAAAAAGTACATAGGGAAGCATGTGAAGTGCCTAAGATCACATGGAGGGGAAGAGTACTTCTCTAATGATTTCTCTAATTTTTTGTAGAAGAATGGCATTCAAAGATAATTTACATGTAGATATACTCTACAGCAAGAGTTGCTAAGTGGAAAAATAGGCACATTGCAAAGATAGTACGAACATTGATGGGACGGAGAAGAATATGCCATATAGCTATTGGGGTGAAGCTATTTCTACAACATTTTATATCATGAACAGGATTCCTACTGCAGCCATACATGATGTAACACCAGAGGAGAAGTTCAGTGGTGGGGCAAAAAACCTGATTTGTCTCATTTGAAAGTTTTTGGATGCACTGCCTATGTACATGTGCCAGATGAGTTGCATATAAAGTTGAATCCAAAGGGAGAAAAATGTTTGTTTATTGGATATTCCCTTGAGAAAAAGGGATATAGATGCTATAACTCTACTACTTGAGTTGAGGGTAAGCAGAGATGTTGTGTTTGATGAAATGAGTAGTTGGTATGCTCCTAAAACAGATGTTGGGGTTAATATAACTGGAAATATGATTGCACAAAATCCAAGTCAGCAATCACAGTCATTGAGTGGACCTGGAGAGTCCTCTTATGTTGGATATGTTCATAGACCATGGAGTGGCAAGCTACATCAAAATACCACTCCTAAAAATGCAGTTGGTAAATCACAGAAAGGAAAAGAGAAGGTTGCCGAGCCTCTTGGTATGCCCGACATTTCTATAGGACGGCATTCTTATGTTGATGATGAAGAGTCTATTGGCTCAGAGCAGACCCTTGATGATGAGCTTGGGATTCCAGCTATTAGAACTCCTAGTGTAAGAAAGGTAAGAGAAGCTACAAAAATACCAAGTAGTGATCATGGTGGACAGCCCAGGTCAGGGAGATTCAAAAAACCTATTGACATGTTGACATATGATGGTTATGTCGCTTGTCATTATGCATATATGGCTAAAGTTGTGCTAGATGTTAAACCCACATGTTTTGAATAAGCTGTTGTTGGGAAGTTAGATTGGGACAAATCCATGGATGAAGAAATGGGTGCATTGGATGCAGACTTCAAACTTGGTGCCATTGCCTGAGGATAAGCAAGTGGGTGTAAAAAATAAAGCACAACTCAGATGGAAGTATTAGCAGGTATAAAGTAAGATTGGTTGCCAAAGGTTATGCTCTCACTTATGGCATTGATTATGAGGAGACGTTTAGCCCCATTTCCAAGATGGCAACCGTGATAGCTATTATTGCGCTAGCAATGCCAAAATGATGGGTTTTATAGCAAATGGATGCTAAGAACGCATTCTTGCATGATGATTTGCAAGAAGAAGCATATATGGATTAGCCACTAGGTTATGATGATGTGGGTCACCCTGATTTTGTATGCAAGCTACGTAAAGCCTTATATGGCTTGAAACAGGCATTGAGAGCATGGCATGATTAGATAGCACAATATCTTATCACCATTGGTTTTCATGTGGCAAATGCTGATCATTCACCCTATGTGCGAAAGAGTGATAAGGGCTTTGTGGTCATCACAATCTATGTGGATGACTTGACTGTTGGGGGTGATAGTGGTGGAGAGGAAGTTGAGAGTGTGAAATGTCTCCTCAAGCAAAAATTTGATATGAAGGATTTGAGTGAGCTAAGGTACTTCCTTGGCATTGAGGTTATTAGGACGGCTAAAGGCATGTGGCTATCACAGAAGCAGTATGCATTGGACATGCTATTCAAATATGGTATGACTGGTTGTGTGCCATTAGATTCAAATGGCAAGTTGAGTGCACTTGTAGGTGAGATTTGGAAGAACCCCACTATGCACAGGAAGATAGTGGGTAGCTTGATTTACATGATGATCACCAAGCCTTATTTGAATTATACGGTTGGATTGCAGAGTTAGTTTATGCAAGTTCCTTGGAAGCCACATTTGGATGGTATGAGGTGCACATTGCACTATTTGAAGTTTATAGTAGAATATAGTCACTTTTATGAGGCTGGTGCAGAGTTGCAGGTGTTTGGATACACATGCAGATTGGGCTGGTAGTATCACAGATAGGAGATCTACCATTGGATATATGTTATCCTTTAAGAGTGGTGTGACATGGAGCAACAAGGAGCAACCAATAGTTTCTTTGTTGAGTACGGAGGCAGAGTATAGGGGTGTTGTAGTGGTAGCATGTGAGGTAGCTTGGCTGCACAAGCTACTTGGTGATTTGGGGTTGCAGGTTGACAGACAGGTTGTCATCTATTATGACAACCTTAGCAGTATGTAGTTGGAAAGAAACACAGTTTTTCATGTGCACACAAAACACATAGAGCTCCATTATCACTTCATCAAAGAGAGGGTCTTAGCAGGAGACATTGATCTCATGTATGTTAGCACATAGGAGCAGGTAACTGACATTTTCACAAAAGCATTGGGAGCAGAGACGCTTCGTAGATTCCAGACTATGCTTGGAGTCCTAGAGATGGAGTTGAGCTTGAGGGGGAGTGTTTCTATCTCAAGCTCAACATGAGATGGCACTCATGATATGCTTGGGTGACCGTTTCTGCCACTTACATTATTAGCATGTTTGTTAGGACACTGACATGATAGATCTTTGCTAGTGATTCTACAGCTAGACTACAGCTACTAGTCCACCACTGAGTTATGGCATACTTATCTTGCCAATTCACTCACTTAGTGTGTTCACATTATGGACCGCATATAGTACTTGTCAAAACATGTAGTGGAGATGAAGACAAGATCTGAAAACACAAGAGCAAGTGCGCTGTAGAGAAACACAGCAATAGAGAGGGAGAGAGAGAAGCGTATAACTCTGCTATATACATAAGAGAAAATTCCGAGATTAGAATACAATGTGTGGGGGGCCAAGGGGCCATTTTATTTGGCCCCTACAGCCACTCTGCCTACACAAAATATAATCCACAACAGTCAAAGGGTCCATGACATGCTCCACCATTAGTTGACCAGCACATGTCAGCAGTCGACCAGCATACAGAGAGGGTCGGGGAGCAGTAGAACCAGTTAGCGACGACGACGAGTATCTTGATCAGCCAAGAGCCACAAGACAGCCTCATGATGTGTAAAGTGGGATAAGGCTAGAGGGCCTATATCATTGTGTGGTTCATTGTGATATACAATAGAATAGAGCTATTATTGAGTGTGCAATCTCTCTCTCTCATGGAGTTCTTAGTGTGGTTTAATCCACCTTAATTATGTTGCTTAATCATTTTCTATCACCATGATCAATCCCATTTTCGGTTTGTTAACATGGTATCAGAGCGTGGTTTATGCTAAGGGCTGAGCTGCAAGCAAGAGAAGCATAGGAAGCGGTACAAGGGTAAGAGCTTCATCTACTCTTCCCTATTTGTGTTGGTGACTACACCCTTGTTGGGAGCTCTACGAGAGGCACCGGCAAACGATCTCTGATTGAGGAGCTTTCTTCGCGGGAGTAAAGCTATAGGGCAACTATATAGTCCTAATGGACAAAGTTTTTGGGGCCAAAAACGCGTTTCGGGCGCGTTAGGACCTCTGTTTTTTGGAAAGCAAGCGATTTCAAGCACTGCGGGTAAGTCATCGACTCTCTGCAAAACTCTGTCACTAAGAACTGCAGGAAGACAGATTGGTTGTGCAGACATTGTGTGTGCTGCAAGGAGGTCAATAGTTGCCATTGAGTGTATGTATGCACATTGAGGTCTCTGGTTGTGACATTTGAGTGTAGTACAGTACCGCTCTGCAGAAAATACAGCAGTTTGTGCAGGACAAAAACCAGAGTGCTATTTCAGGTAAATTTGTGTGTTTGGCAAGATTTCAAATGATGGCATAAACCAGATTGTTGCTGAGAAGCTTGATAAGAACAACTTCCATGCTTATAGGTTTAGGCTGACAAATTTCTTGATGGGAAAGGGTTACTGGGACTATATATAAGGTGAGCATAAAGAGGCATCGGAGATACCGGAGATCAATTCGACTACAGCAGATGTGAAAGAGTTCAAGGATTGGAACCAAGGAACCAGAAAAGTTATGTATTGTCTCTCAATCAGTTTATAGGACACCATGATTAGGCACATACAGGAAATTGCAGCAAAATAACTATGCATCCTCGAGCAAAAACAATGAGGATAATGAAAGGTTATTTGTTATGCAGCATGTTGTTAATGCCATGTCTGAAAATGTTGAAGCAGCACATAAAGATAATGTATGGTACGTTGATTCAGGTGCCTCGAACCACATGACAAGTCATGGGGAGTGGTTCAAGGAGATGAAAAATCTTGAAAGACCAGGTTTTGTGGAAACAGGGGGGATGACACTGCTCATTTAATTGCCCATGTTGGAGATGTGCCACTGTCTATGCAGGATGGCAAAGTGAAGTACCTTGCAGATGTACATGTTCCGAACATAACAAAGAATCTCGTTTCAGTTGGCCAGATGATTGAGCAGGGTTTGTAGGCTCGGTTTAACCCTAATGGTTGTTATGTTGAAGACTTTAAAGACAAGTGCAGGTTGGTTGCAAAAGGCAACAGAGTGGGCAGAATGTTTACATTGAATGTAAATATGCCTGAAGTGAGTGCTGCAATGTTTGCAAATGGTTCAAGAATTGTTGCAGACATAGACATTTGGCATAAAAGAATTGGACATGTGAATGTGCAGAGAATGAAGTCTATGCAGACTAAAGGAATTGTGACAGGGCTGCCAAAGTTTAACACTAGTTCTGTAATTCGACACTAAAGTGTCTTGAGGACACTTTAGTGTCCTGTTTCTCACCAAAACTTTGGAATTTTTTGGGGAACCTAGAAACAACATTTCTACACCTTGTTTCAACCATAGGTCGGTCAAAAGTCAAAAAATAAAGGGGATTTTTCATGATGTCAAAACACAAGCTATATTAGAAATTTGACAAAAAACTCTAACTTGAAATTTTCATTGAAATTTGAAGCTGTTTTGTCAAAAATCCCATAAAATGCCTATAACTTCTTGAATAAATCATGTTTTTCATGTTTGTAAAAGTCAATTGGTAGAACGTGGGGTTTCAAAAACAACACAATCTCCTTTAGGTCCTAGTTCCTAAGCTACTTGTTTAGGTTCTACCTTTATTTATTGCCACTAACTTGTGCAACATACCAGCTCAAAGGTTCAACAAGGAGCATATAATGACACTATAAGATGTTAACAGGTGTGGTACAAAGCATCACATACATTCAGTATGCCAGTTGGATTCTCATAGCTATTCGACAGATAATTATTCATGAATGACTAATTATTCATGAATGACTAAGGATAACTAAGGGTTAATAGTACAGCTCAAAGGCCTAGGGCTAATGGGGGCATGCTATGGCTCGAGGCACGCTATGGTCTACCTTTATTTGTTGCCACTAGCTTTTCCAACACCCCAGCTCAAAGGCTGAACAAAGAGTACACACCATATAATGACAAAAACAAGGAGAACACCATCAAATCTGATACCATATTAGCAAGAAAACACTAGCAAATTTGATACCATATTAGCAAGAAAACACCAGCATGAAAATGCACCCCTCCATCATCTCAAATGTGGCCATATCCATCCTTGGGAATCCTTTAATCTAGCCCCCTTAAGGGTAGATGGGAGACTACTACATCCTATATCTATCAGGATAGAAGCCCACCAAGGAAGCATGTTGAACAATCCCCATGCACTCTTTCATGTATCACCACAAAAGGGAAGTAAACTTCCAGCATCTCTAAGGCCATAATCAATTAAAAATCAAGTGTATGTCATACACATTCCAACCAAATGTGCTTGGGTTGTGAACAAAACTTTGTTAGAGTGTATGCGTGGGAACCCACCCTCACTCTTACAAAGTTTGGTTACCATCTGAGATCCTTTGGTTGTAATATATGAAACCTAAGGCCCAATTTTGAGAGGGCTCTCTAAGCCCACAACATATTGAAATCTAGATGTTTGGCATGCATATTCTATCCAAATGTGTTCAATTTTTGGTGACAAAACTTTGCAAGAGTGTATCTATGGACCTCACTCTCACTCTTAGAAAGAGTGGTCATCACCATTCAAGCTATTTTGGTTGCGATTTGTGGGGGCTCTCTAAGGCCATAACACATTGAACAACCAAATGTGCTTGGAGGTGGACGAAACTTTGTAAGAGTGTATATGTGGACCCCACCCTCACTCTTACAAAGTTTGGTTCCATCCATCTCCTTTGGTTGCAATCAGCTCTCGAACTACCCCCCCTTCTCTCTCTCTCTCACACACACACACACACACACACACAAACTCTAGTGCTTACTTTAAAGTAAACCTCTCTCTCTCTCTCTATATATATATATATATATATAGACTGTCTGTATATATACAGACCTCCCTCTCTCTCTCTCTCACACACACACACACACACATGTACACAACACAACCATAGCAGTGAAACCCCAATGAAATTTTTCTGAGAATAGTGAATCATTGATTGTGCTCTGAACAAGAAGAAAATTGCTTTTAGACATTTGACAAATCAGTAAGTTTTCTCATTCTTATTAACTAGTTTGTTTACATAGAAAGTACTATCTTTTTCTTAGTAAGTTTCCTTCTGCTTCTAGTGTAAGTCTGTTTACATACAAAGTGATGTCAATGGTGATTGTTGAGAACTTGAGGAGGTATCTTGGTCATGAGTCAACAAAGGAGTACATAGTACTAATGAGCTGGGTTGCAAAGAGAGTAGCACTACACATTATTGCTAATAGAAGTATTGAAAGTGGAATCACTGAACAACAAGATTACAAAAACACTTTTTATTCAACCAAGGAATCGGAGGAAATATTGTGTTGACATACGTGGAACAAATTTTAAGTGGGCTTTTGGTAGTCGAGAACATAGGATTGACTGCTTAAGTGACGAGGTTGTTTATTGTGTTGTTGATTTTTAGAAACTTAATACAAAGGTTTCTCCAAAGAAGTTTGCAGCACGTAGCAAGTTGGTAGAAAGTAGTATGGACTTGCATCCTATCCGCTCAGTGAGGTATATATGTTACACATAACTATTTTTAATACTATATCATACTAAACAATGCTTATAAGAGTAATTTTATTGCTTTGTACTAAGTACTCTATTTCACATACTATTGTTTAGCATAGTTCTTTTGAATTGCGTACTTACCATGTATATAAAACATACATATTCTTCAATGATCCCTTAGTACATATTAGACTATATAAATACTATTCTCAATGTTTCAAGGATCCCTTAGTACATAGTATACTATATAAATACTATGCTCAATGTTTCAAGTAGTAATTTTGGACTTGATTTATGGGAATGCACTATTTCTACATAGTATTTTAATGCTTAAAGTGTTGAGAATATAGAACCTTCAGTGGTGTTGTACATACAGCTATAGTACCAAAATATTATATAGAAAAGTTTATACATTACTTTAATACTCTGTTTTAAAAATAGTTATGTTCATATAGAACTATTTAGTACTTTATGAACATAGCCTTTGTGAATTGAGTAATTTCCCGGAGCATATAATACTTACTTATTCTTCAAGGATCCCAAGTACATACTAGAATACATAAATACTATGCTCAATATTTCATATTTTGCACACAGTACTTTAGGGCTTGATTTATGAGAATGCACTATTGGTTGTTGCAAGATTAGGGTGTCCAGTTTTGTCCAGTTTATGCTAGACTGGGACAATGCTTGGAGAGCAAATTTGGGGGGGCAAGGTACTTCAAAAAATGAGATAAAAAAACTAATAGAAAATACACATACACTCAAATTAACCCAATATAACTTAAATTAATATAAATTAGTCTAATTAATCAAAATTAATAAAAAATGATGAAATTATAAAAACATGATCTTTCCATACTTAGAGTGATCCAATTTTTTTTCATAGATGCATCATTACAAGTACACTACTCCCTATAGGTTTCAAATGATTTACATCAAAAATTCAATTTTACTAATTAGATTATTAATATTTGCAGGCCTTCTGATAGCCTGGAAGAATTTTAGAAGAGATATCATTAAAAATCCAACCATTGGAATTACAATTTTGACTAACCACCACATTCTACTAATGTCTCACTATATACCATTCTTTTGATATACAACATTGAGAATTTTAAGTGGTAGTTATTGTGGGTGCTAAAAGTGGCATATATTATAACACTTTAAAGACCTTGAAATATTTAAAGAAAACAGACAAATAGCTTAAAAGTTTCTCAAAAAATCAAGTTAAGCTCTATAGTATGTGAAGCTCTAAGGTCCAGAGTGGGAATCTCATATGAGTTTATATGTAAAAGATATTAGCATTTTATGGAATGAGTCCAAATTTGGGATAGGGTGTATACATTGACTTTGTACCTAGAAAATGAGGACTTTCAACTATCTAATGCTTAATCAGATTATGCAACTATATTTCCAAATTTTCATGTGATGTTCCAACAAAAGAACTTGAAAGGAAATTCCTTCGTTAGCTAGGCAAGATTGGTCGCTAAAGGTAAATAAATGCCTATTTTTTATTGTTTATAGGGTGCCTGAGTGGAAACAACTGGGTACCCTCATCTTGCAACCATCCCTATTTATATATAGTATTTTCATGCTTGAAGTGTTGAGAATATAGTACTATATGGTAAGAAATATATAAAACCTTTAGTGGTGTACATATATAGCCATAGTACTATAGCATTAAATATAAAAAAGTTAATACATTACTTAATACTGCATTATAAAAATAGCTCTGACCACATAGTACTATTTAGTACTATATGAACATAGCCTTTATGAATTGAGTACTTTACATAGTACTTACATATTCTTCAAGGATTCCTTAGTATACATAGTAGACTACATAAATACTATGCTCAGTGTTTTATACTTTGCACAAAATACTTTGGAATTTGATTTATGAGAATGCACTATTTCTATATAGTATTATCATTCTTGAAGTGTTGAGAATATAGTACTATATGGTACCAAGTATATATAACCTTCATTGGTGTAAATATATAGCCATAGTACCATAGTATTATATAGAAACGTTTATACATTAGTTAATATCGTGTTTTAAAAATAGCTATGTTCATATAGTACTAATTAGTACTATATGAACATAGCCTTTATGAATTGACTACTTTCCATATATAATATTCAAGGATCCCTAAGTTAGTACATAGTAGACTACATAAATACTATGCTCAGTGTTCCATACTTTGCACACAATACTTTAGGACATGATTTATGAGAATGCACTATTTCTACATAGTATTGTCATGCATGAACTATTGAGAATATAATATTGTATAGCATAAAATTTATAGAACCTTTAGTGGTGTACATACAACCATAGCACTATAGTATAAGATGTAGAATTTATTTTTCATTTCCTACTACTGTGTATATAAACATGCCACATTTAGTACTATCTAAGTGTTTTGGAGAAATATACTTTACTATTAATAACGTCAGACAATACTATGAACATATTTCAAATAAGATTACATGTAATACTAATAGTCCATGGTACTAATCTGTACTAATGAGAACTATTTAGGCAGTTACTATATATAACTCTTCAGTGCATAGTGTGTACATAGTACTAGCATCAAAATTACATGGTATACTTATCAGCTACTATAATACTAATATGTAAAAACATCAATCCATGCCATACTAATAACTATTCACCCATTTTACTAAGATGTACTAACATCAGTGCTGCATGCCATACTAAACACCCATAGTTCCAAGATACTAGTAGTAGTCCACCATGGCATACTACTCACCCATAGTACTAAGATGTACTAACATCATACCAAGGCATACTAATCACCCGTACTACTAAGATGTATGCCATATTACAGTGCTTTAGTACTACACACAGAAGTCGGCATACTGCCATAGTAGAAAATATACAATCCATAGTACAACTACACAATTTACAATAAACATTTGTTACTATTTACTTTAAATGTTTCCACCTTGATTGGTTTAGACTACAAATTATTAGTGTATTGTTTAATCCATTTATTTTTGAATTTTTAGAGGCAAAGTGTGACAATAACTTTAAAGAACAATATCCAATAGTCATCATTGGCTTTTGTGCTTTCCATAACCTAAAGCCATACTTCATCATTTAAAGGTTAAAGGAGAGGAACACTTGCTCTATCTACCATGTGTGCATGGATTTGTTTCGATTATCAGCAATAGCTATGAACATCGTGAGGTCATATGTGATCTCCTTACATGGGACCATGTGCAATTGTGTATGAAAGGTGTGCAAGCCGATAGGGGAAAGAGAATGTATTGCACACATTATGGTTTACCAAATTAATGAGGGACCTATGGAGTTATGCGGTCTATCCAAAGGATATGGCACAAGCTGGAGTGCCTACTTGGTAAATGTGGTACTTGTCAGAATCCACTATTTTGAATGATGCTAATGGTGCCATGGTACTGTGAAGGCATATGAGTACATCACTGAGAAGACTAAGAAGAGTCACAACAAAGAAGAGAATCAAACTTATTTATAAGGAGACAACTCCATCCACTATCATTTCACTCTTCTAAGAGCACTTAAAGACATTCATTGCACACAATTTTTGTAGCTACTACTAGTAGCACCTTGTTCAAAGAGTGCTTCAAACACTTTACTGATGGCATGGTGGTGTTAGTTGTTGACTTTGATGAAAACTACACCTTGAAGGTGTAGAATGAAATCCAATCAATGCACTGGCATACTGAATCGTGCACCATTATGATTCACATATGCTATTGGAAAGACAAGGGTGAGACCAAGATGCAAGTAGTTATCTACATCTCTGATGATAGGAAACATCACATGTTGTTTGTGCAGCACTACTTCAAGGAATACCGGAAGTGGTTGCAGTCTCAGGGATTACCCCTCAAATGGCATTGGCTGTGGTTGCATGATGCTACATCCCAATTCAATGTAGTGCATGCATTTTACTTTGTTGGAAGGTAAGGCTTTGTAATTTCATCTCCAGCTCCATTCCACACATTTCCAAGTAGCTAAGATGTGATTAATTGCAAACTTGAATTCATGTTATAATCCCTCAACATTTGTGGCATTTCCAGGTATTATTCTCTTAGTGATGTTTGCATGATGTGGAACTTCTTTTGAAGTGGTCATGGTGGCAAGGGTGAGCACGTTGTTGTTGTTGCAGGCACAGTCTCATCAATCACCTGTGGGCATCACTTTGTCACTTTATTCTATCAACAGCATCATCCATTTCCACATTGTCAAGAGTGTATCTTAACACAAACAACAAAAAATTGGAGAATGCACATGATATAGGATAATTTGAAAATTTGGCAACTACAAAGTAAAGTAGAGTGGCGTTTTATGGAGTTGAAGGTGAGCAGTTCGTGGAGGTGAAGTCAAACAAGATCGAGGAGTATCTTGTTACCATTGGATTTTAGATATCCAATGGATATTTTTCACTTTATGTGAAAAATACTGATAGAGGGATCATTCGATTAGTCATCTATGTGGATGACTAATCGATTAGTCATTCGATTAGTCATCTATGTGGATGACTTGATTATCACTCGTGATTGTGATAATCACGAGTGATAGTGATTCACTGGCGATAGTGATACAAACATACATGATGTCAGAAGGATTTTGAAGCATTAGTTTGAGATGAAGGATTTGAGTGAGCTGCAGTATTTTTTGGGCATAGAGGTGGTGAGAGCACCTCATGGAATTTTGTTATTGTTGCTGCAGAGGCAGTATGGCTTGGACATGTTGTCCAAGTATGGTATGATAGGCTGTAAGCCTGTTTCAGTGCCATCATTGGAGCAAAACACAAAGGTTTCTATGAATAAAGATGATAATATGGAGAACTCCACATACGTACATGTGCATAGTGGGTAGCTTGATCTACATGACCATTATTAGGCCATACCTAAGCTATGCTGTTGGACTTGTGAGTTAGTTTATGCAAGCCCCAAGGAAGCCACACTTGGATTCAGCTAGACACATTCTAAGTTACATAAAGCCCACAATTGTTTATGGACTTTTCTATGAGGCTAGTATGGAGATACAACTACATGGTGAAAAGATGCAGGGAGGAAGAGAGATTGAGCTCTTGCAAGCACACACACACTTACACAAACCCTAGAAGAGAACACACAAGATGAGAGACTAACATTTGTTCTTCTTTTTCTTCTCAACAAAAGGGTTCTCCCAAAAGATAAGGTAAATACAACATAAGTATTAAAGTAATGTTAACAGTCATCTCCTGTCTCTGTATATTTACACCATGGCCTACCACCCGATTTAGGTGTTTTCTCATTTTTCCCCACTCTCCATATTTTTCCCTATTTTTCATTAGGTGTGGGAGGCTATCCTATGGCTCTTGGTTGATCAAGACACTGGTTGACTGGTGCTACTATTCCCCGACCCTCTCTGTATGCTGGCCGACTGATGGTGGAGCAAGTCGTGGACCCTTTGACTACTGTCGGGGTTGTCTTTTGTGTAGACTCCTTGGCCCCCCGCACATTGTATTCTGATCTCGAGATTTTAACTTGTGTATATAGCAGAGTTATACGCTTCTCTCTCTCCCTCTCTATTGCTATGTTTTTCTGAAGTGCACTTGCTCTTGTGTTTTCAGATCTTGTCTTCATCTCCACTGCATATTCTGACATGGTATTAGAGCTCTAGGCTCTTGGAAGACCTTCGGAACTGTGTGAGCAAGAGGGGAGCTATTTTGGTGCTGATTGGAGGACTGTTTTGGGCCGTACACGGGAAGAGGAGAAGCAAGAGGAAGGTGGGCTGATTTGCTAGACAACCACTTGCAGGTTTAGTTCTTCATTTTTTCCACCCACCCATCCTTTTTTAGTTACACCCCCACAATGGTAGATTTACTTGAGATGGCTAAGAAGCACGTGAAGATCCCGACACTCCCCACGTTCCTAGTGGACCATCAGTTGGATGGGAACAACTACGACATATGGAAGGTAATGATGGAATCTGTTTTGGAGTCTTATGACCTTGCTGATTTCATTGTTGTTGGGGTTCCACGGTCGGAGTTAGAGGAAGGGGAGATTCGGAAGGAACGTGAGGCACAGGCTCAGTTATGGGATCGTGTTAATGCCAGGGTCCGTTCTTTCATTTTCCTCAATCAAACACCACAAGTAATCAACCATATCAAGCATATGACGCTGGCCAGAGGTATATGGCAGCATTTGCTTCTTATTACAATAGGGTATCGCCCATGAAGAGGATCTCCTTGGAAGTTCAGATGCGAGTGATGAATCATCCTGCAAAGTCGTTGACGATGCAGGAGCACATCAACAAGCTGCAGGCTCTTCAGTAGGAAGTTGTCCAGGCTAGCAAAGAGATATCATCAGAGGATATGGCCATAACATTGCTCACATTTGCCCTCTCAGTACTCAGCATTTTACTCTTTGTTTGATTACCAGTGGGGCAGGTTCGATTTAAATGGTGAGCTTCTGGTACGGTGGATGAGGGACCAAGGAAGCAGCCTATGAGTGAAAGGTGACTCGTGAAGGATCCTAGAGGGTGCTGACCATACGATGCTCGGGCTCTCGGTCGCCGAAGATATCCACACGTGCATCGAGGAAGATATTGGAACAAGGAGTAAGAGTTGTTTTCTAAATTCGGGCATGGATCTGGTTGATTCAATTTGACCTTGCTGGTCCTCAACAACAGATGAGTCCATGGCTTTTTTATATGGATTTGTTGGTTGATCTTGCTGATCTTCAATGGAGATTCCATTTTGATTTTTATAAGTGAATATATTGCCGGGTACTATGAGCTAGGAACTATCGAAAAGGCCCCAGTGTGGATAGGTGGTGAGCGTTCTAGTTGCCACCTAAAAAGAGACTAAATTCTGTTATGGTACGATAGATGAAGTAAATCCTGGATCAAAATTGTTCTATAGAAAAGAATCAACGACTGTGCCTCTCAATGAGGAAAAAAGCGTTGGTCTCTATGATCCAAGTGCAATCTTTTCCTTGATCTGACTATGGGACATACGAGTTCGGTCAGATCAGTTCAGTTTAGTTAAGGCTCTTCACTACGTTAGAGAAAAATTATCCTGGAGGAATCGCTCATGGTTTTCGAGCGAGGGAAGTTTTTCTGGGTTTGGTTTTGGAAGAACAAAGGGATTAGTCTCTTGTCCCGATATTCGTGGTGGGCGAGGCCCCGAGTGAGAGACCCTGCCCCACACAAGAAGTGCTACTTCCGTTCTAGCACACCAGAATTCGTTGTGCAATGGGAACATGGATCTTTCACATGAGGTCCCAGTGAGATGAAGAAAGAACGAGACTAGAAGCCTGTATGCCCCCAGGCATTTTCCCCTGGGAAGTGCCGTCAGTGCCTTTGCCAACTCCTCAGCGCAGTGAATGGTGTCAATGAGAAAGAATGAAGAGAGGCCTGTGAATGTCATCTATCCGCCTGTGGGGGTTGGCTATCTCAAAGAAACCCCCTGACTTTGTCTCGAGTCTGAGTTCAAAAAGAGGCCCTGACGTGATACTTGTATTTCACCCTCTCCTCGATGGATCTCATCTCGTGCGAGTGGTAGCAAGTTGACTCTCGATCCATTGGCTATCATCGAGGCACCTCTCTTGAAGCCATTGTAAAGAGGTTAGACTCCTCTTCATACTCTTTGCTTGCTCCAAAAGCCATCCAATCGTCTTTGGCTGCCTCTTGCAAGAAACTCCTGATCTCCCCTAAGGCCTCATCTAATGCCCCTAAGGCCTCATCTAATGCCCCTAATGCCCACGCAGCAAAGTCTAAAATAAAGTCCCAACCCGCCCATATTTGCTCTATCCTACTACATATCTCGAGGTCCTGAATGAGGTTGTTAAAAATAAGGCCTCATCTAATGCCCACACAGCAAAGTCTAAAATAAAGTCCCAACCCGCCCATATTTGCTCTATCCTACTACATATCTCGAGGTCCTGAATGAGGCTGTTAAAAATCGTTGAGCTCACATGCCTATCGTGCCTCCATGGGTCCTCTAAGGGGCCAGAATAACTGGGGCGTGAATTAGAAAAGGAAGTGCCTGCCAAGTTGCAAATCATACCCCCTCAAGTGATAGCCCACTCATCAACATAAAACCTATCTAGTCTAAGGAGGTTGGGGCCGCTACTCCTCCTATCTAATCTCGAGAAGCAAAGGCTCCTAGGGCTATGCCCAAACTTTGGAAGATGCTCGAGGTCTTGTCCCCACTAAGTGCGAGAATAATCTCCTCCCAAGCTAAATACTCTAATCCTAAGACTGTGGTCGTGCCACCTCCAAGCAAGTCTGTTCTCTGCTGCCTATATCATGTTAAAGTCGCCACCCAAGCACCAAAAATTAGCGTGAGGGAGGGCCTGCCGGAATGTGCTCCAAAAGAGGGCTCTACCTGTAGTAGCGTTTGGAGCATAAACATTGAAGAAGCCAACGCTATCCTCTCAATCAAAATGGTAATCCACTCTGTACGCCTTGATTTTATCCATTAATCATTCATCTAGGATAAGAATAGTTGGATTTACTAAAGAAAAGAGGGGAATGCCTTTTTTCAATGAGGCATAACATCATTTTCAATTTAGAGAAGACAAAAATCATAAGAAACCATTTAAAAAAACCATAAAATGAATAGAAAAGAGAAGAATCTCCAACTTACTAAGAAACTTGAGAGCTTTCCTTTGGCTTGATGGTTTGAGTGTTCTACTCTTATTTGGAAACAAGAGTGGCCACCAGTCTTTAGAAGAGGGAAGGTCAAAAAACTAATGAATTATGAGTAAATTCACAGTTTTCTGGCTCTTGGGAGAAGTAGGGTAATAGTGCAAAAACACTATTAAGCTTCAACAAAGGGGAAGGCTTCTATTTATAGTAAAAAGTGAGCTTCTAACCAAGCCAACTGATTCTAGAATTTTCCAGATCAGTTTAGTCTACTTTTTGGATCTAGTTGAAACAGGAGAGAGGAGAGATAAAAATATGTCATTATTTGGGAGTTTAAAACTCTCCCACACATGTGAAATAGGCACCTCCTTCATGAGGGAAATTCCCCCATACTGAGGTGTCAAAAATGCATCATTTCATCTAAATATCTCTCTTTTTAAACTATTAACCTTGTCCTTAGTCAACTCTTCATCTTATGTGAGTATTTACGCATTTTTGGAGGATTTTCCTTTTATTCTTCTATTTATCTCCTTCTTACATTTGGATGAATCTTATTGGTCCATAGGAACCTTAATTTAAAATTTTAAAAAAAATCTTGACCCCCAAGATAATGCCTCTTGAACGGATTATACTTAATTTCTAATGCACCTTCTGAAAATCTTTTTGAACTTTTTCAGGGGAACTTATTTTAATAAGATGAGATATTTTTCTATCCAAAAATATTTAAAAACTAAATTACCACTCTCTAGAAGATTTTCTCTCTCTAGGCCAAAACTGGTAGAAACAAGATCTTTTATATTTCTGAAGAGGGATTTGATTACAGGGGAAGATGTTGGACATCTTGAGAGGCTGGGGAGGAATCTTACATGATTTCTAGAGGCAACACTTTTTTCCTCATCCATGCAAGGCACAACCGTTGGCCTAGTCTTCTAGAATAGAGTTACCCAAGAACCTATTTATCTAGCGTAGGGCTTTCACTTAATCTGTTGGAAAGCTACCCGACTAATCGGGTCTACCTGTCGGTAGGATGGTGACGTCGGGGCATTCCATCCTCCCACTTTCTACCCTACTCACGCGTCAATTCGTTTTCTAATTAATCCTACCACACTGTTTGACATGAATAAACATGTTCCTTAATTAAGGCCCTTTTCACAAGGTTTGTTTAAACAATCTTTTTCCACAATACAATAATGCCAAAAACAAGATTTATATATAAAAAAAGTTTATACATGAATCAATTCCATACAAGCCAAATCGGCTCTCTTATTCGTTTTCTTTATACTGCCGATGATCTAGAATTCGGCCTTCCAGCCTCTACATGCTGGGCAAAACCCTACGGGACCATACACCTCATCATCGGCCGCTGGCAAGGACTCAAGCTGGCCTGTTGCCCTCTCAGGCTCCATCGCTCGATCCTCCCGCCCCTCAGAGAAATGTCTGCACACTAGGGTGGCGGGACCATACACCTCATCGTCGGGGCTGGCAAGGACTCAAGCTGGCCTGTTGCCCTCTTAGGCTCCATCGCTCGATCCTTCCGCCCCTCAGAGGGATGTCTGCACACTAGGGTGGGCTTATTCACCGCACTAGCCTGGGCCCTCAGAACTAGGCAACATCATAATCTCTCACCTCAATCGGCGAACCTTATTCTCCCAATGGTATGAGGGATACCTTGGGCCATTCTCGGGCTTTGCAATGACGCCGCCCGGCTACACAAGCACGGAACGGAGTTAGCGTCGAAGCTAGGAAAAACTTGCACTCTTTAAAGATAACAATTTCAATGCAATTTATTGAATACAGCATCACACAATTCGTAACTTCATACAAATTTATATCATTATTTTAAAAAGGAAAAGATACACATTTATTAACACTAAAAAAAAACTTTTCTTTAAAAGATAACCAAGCTAACCTGGCCACTATTTCGTTGAGGAGCTTGTAAAGGGAGGGTTGGAGCCGCATCGGGAGCATCTTCTCTAATCTCGTTGGTTGTGCGCTCCTCTCTCGAGGTAATATTCTGACGTTTTCGGGAAGGGGCCATCTTGGATGTCGTCTTGGCTCGCTGTTGCGGTCGAAACGCTCCAGTCGGATCTCAATTTTGAGGTCATTTGCTCACCGTATGAGCAAAAGACCATAGTGCATGAACCCTCTCTTAAGGCAAAAACCTCTTACTAAAGTCCACACAAATGGGGGGGGATTGTGAGATGTCAACACAAAAACGTTTTGCAAAAGGGGAGAAGGGCTGAGGGCTGCTGTAAGTCTCTCCACACGGGGGGAGGGGAGGGGGGGGAGAAGAGTTAAGAACACTGCCTCCTAGCAAGAGGGGAATAGAGGAAAATTGACTTATCTGAAAAGTGGCAAATGAGGGGGTTTGAGAGGGGTGGTTGCAAGGGTACTACAGCAAGTACACTGCACAAGGGCGGACGGCGGCACAGCAGAGCATAGGCTACGCAGAAATGCGTTTTGTCCATGGAGCACCCTGGGGGTTTATATAACTGTGGGATATGGGTACGGGCGCTGCGCAAAGCAAGGACAATTGGACGGTGTCCCAGCAAAGGCTAGGGGTCAGTGGCCTGCATGGGTCTAGGGAAAAGGTACGGTAACAGGTAAAGGAATGGTACGCATATACCTTATCTGGTCAAGGGCAGCATGGGTGTCCACATAGCGGTACGTGTGAACCACAAAGTGGGCGACCATCCTTTGGTTCTTGTACGGCCATCATACGGGCACCCTGGTAAGTGTGTACGGTCCACATTTTGGGGCAGAGTCCCCAAATTTGGGGCGTCGGCCTCGATTTGCGTGCTGGACCACCCCGGGGGCGATTTTTTTTAAAAAATCCAAGAGGTTCTCCTGGTCGTTGGGGTTCAGACCGTTTCTCAATCGGATGTCTGGTCCTGCATTTATTAAGGTTTAAAGGTCGTCGCTTTTTAACTAAAAATGATTAAAATTTGTGTATAAGCTTGAGCCGGTGTCCGTTTTGGATGCTGTAAAATCTTATATTAGGGTAAAATCGCACGTCGATTCTAAATTTAGGCTCAGAATTTGAAGATTCTAAGTAGAAATACCTCATTTAATAAAATCATTGATTTTTATACCATAAAAACTCTATTACATGGACATTTCTTTATTAGTGAAGATGGGTATGTTACATATGCCTATTGTGCGCTTTTGCCGCACAGGTCGTAGCTGGGGACTTGCCGGACACCGTATGCGAGCCACGGATGGCTACAAGCATACAACCAGGGAAGGAAGCTCAAACAGAATGCCAAAGGGTGTGTCACTCACCGCTCCACCGCCTTGAAGGATTCCCGCATCGCAGCCGTGAAGGAGGAGCCGCCGTCGCCGCTCTACTGCCTCTCCGCCGCCGTGCCGCTACACAGTGCTCGATCGCTCTCTCACTCTCTCTCTCTCTCTCTCTCTCTCTCACACGCAGGAGAAGGAAACCAAAGAGATAAGGCAAGAGCACTCTTGTATTCACAACACATGAGAATGAGGATTTTAGGGTTACATTTGACTCTTATAGGTGACTTGGCCGTTCACACTTGGGCGCCCATACATGGCCGGCCGATCCTAACCCTTATCCTACTAATACTCAAGGTGCGCCTCTCATCGACGATCACCCAATCCCTTCATCCTTAACATATGGTGCCGACAAGCCCGGCCCATGACTCAGAATATTTAAATTAATGACGTAAAACATAGTACGTCTGAATGTCCGTCGGGGACTTGCCGGACACCGTATGCGAGCCACGGATGAAGCTCAAACAGAATGCCAAAGGGTGTGTCACTCACCGCTCAACCGCCGCCTTGAAGGATTCCCGCGTCGTAGCCGTGAAGGAGGAGCCGCCGTCGCCGCTCTACCGCCTCTCCACCGCCGTGCCGCTACACAGTGCTCGATCGCTCTCTCTCACTCTCTCTCTCTCTCTCACACACACACACGCAGGAGAAGGAAACCAAAGAGATAAGGCAAGAGCACTCTTGTATTCACAAAACATGAGAATGAGGATTTTAGGGTTACATTTGACTCTTATAGGTGACTTGGCCGTTCACACTTGGGCGCCCATACATGGCCGGCCGATCCTAACCCTTATCCTACTAATATTCAAGGTGCGCCTCTCATCGACGATCACCCAATCCCTTCATCCTTAACATATGGTGCCGACAAGCCCGGCCCATGACTCAGAATATTTAAATTAATGACGTAAAACATAGTACGTCTGAATGTCCGTTGTCAGGCTAAAATCTGAGAGGTATTTTGGGTCAGTGTACATATGGTGCGTGTGGTGTGTGAATAAATTTTGCCCTGAATGCCCTGGCAAGTGTACAGGCCGAGCGGTTTGGTCGTGAGTGGGTTTATGCACGTGTTTTTTTCCGGAGAAAATGCTGGAGATCTGGAGTTTTTATGGCAACTGTGTGGTGTGCAGATGGTTACTAAGCAGAGCACCGACTGGGAAATTGATGGGTAATCATCGTGTTTAGCAAGTTAATGATGCAGCTGACGAGAATGCAGGCAACTCTCGCATTTTTTGGAAGATTCGGCGCGGTGGTATTTTCTGGAAAAGTATAAGGGGAAGGGGCTCTTGTAATAGTAGTGGTGGCCATTACTTGGTGGTTTGGAGGCTTTTAAAAATAAAATAAAAATATATATAACTTGGCCAATGAAGATAGGCCACTTGGAGTAACAAGGTGGCGGCCAGCTCGTCAGAACGTGGAGGTGTGGCCGCTTCGAGAAGCTTATGGAGAGCCTGGCTGGCATGAAAGAAAGGGAGGCGGCTTGCTGCAGAGTGAGCTAGAGGGGCCACCGTGTGCCAGACAAGCTGGAGCCAGCTGCAGCGCAGTGAGGAGATCGCCTTGCTGTAGGCGCTTGAAGGGAGCTGGGTGCTGTAAAGGGGCTGGCCCTTACTAAGAGGAGAGCTGCTGGGTCGCCTTCACTCAGAGCGTAGCTGCAGCGAGCTGGGTGCAGTAGAGAGGCCAGAGTGTTCTGCAGACGCCAGGGAGAGTGGGAGCCGGTAGACTCGTCGCCCTGCTCAGAGGTTGAAGCTGTGGAAAAGAGAGGTGTGCAAGTCACCGAAGGAGGTCGCCAGAGGAGTCGCCAGAGAGAAGTGACCGAGGCCAAAAGAGTCGCCAAGAGAGAGCCGACTGGCTGCCGTGTGTGTGTGGGGCCTCGTATGGTTGGGCGTGAGGCGCTGCAGGTAGGAGACGCCTAGTGCTGGAGTGAAGAGACCACCTTGCAAGTGAAACGCTGCTGGTTTTGGCGACAAGAAGAGCCTGGCGAGGCGTAACAGGGACTCTCCACAGAAGAGCAGACAGGGGAGCGAGGGGTCCAGTAGCGGGTAGCACTGGCCGAAGCGCTGCGGAAAGTGCAGGAGCCGCCTAGGAGGTAGCGGGCAACAGAGAGGGCCATAGAGGCTGGCGACTTGGTGATCAAGGGTGAGAGGAGACAAGGTGGCGTAGAAGGGCTCAGTGGGGCCAACGTACAGATGGAAAGAAGCAGCTAAGAGCTGGAGGCGCGTGGAATAGACGGGCTGGAAAGCAGCCGCCTAATGATTGAGTAAGAGGAAGGGCTAGTTGCTGGTGTGGGCGACTGGTTGTTAACGAAAGAGAAGGTGCCCAGTTTAGAGTGCAAAGAAAGGTGTGAAGGCCACTTGGTTGATGGATGCAGAAGTGAAGGCTGGTGTGGGCCTTGTGTGTTGGTTATAAGTGGGCTGGAGTACAGCCGGGTGAACAGAGAAAGAGGCTGCAGGTCTCTTGGGTGATGTCTAGTGTGGGCATCTGATTGGAGCAGCAGAGAGGGCTGCTGTGAGGAAGGGTACATGAGATGTGGCTTGGGCTAGGTATCTGGGATGCTGCGGTGAGCAGTGGGTTGTGGTGTTGAGGATTGTGCGAGGCTCTGGTGGTTGGTGAAGCTGCTGGTCACGACATACAGAGAGTGGGAGCTGGTGAGTGAAGGTTAGCTGGTGTGGGCGCCTTCTGGTGAGAGTAGCTGGTCTTGTGTGGGCGGTGATTGCAGGCAGTGCGTGGATGCTGACCAGAGAGGGAGCCTTGGGTTTTTTGTGTGTGTTGGATGCAGAGGAGGTGCTGATGTGTGGGCTGGAGACAGTGGGGCTCGCCTACGACAATCAGGTAGCAGCTGAAGACAGAGAGTAGCCGGGCTACAGAGGAAGTGAAGAAGGGTTGCTAGTGTGGGCGCCCTCTGGAGATTACAGAGATCGGGAGACAGAGGCTTGGTCGTCAGACGCAAGGGTGTATTCCCTTGGCAGTAAATCCTGGCCAGAGTCCTGGTCTTTGGTGTATTTGTTGAGTTTGTACATGGTTGATGCTGTATATGTTTTTTTGTTGAATGATCATCTGTCCTTCATAGTTCTGAGCTGTCTTATGGTGTGGGTGGGTGGCGAATGTTTGAGAGAGTGTTCCAGCCGGTGGCTGGTGGTGCCCCGTTCGTGGTAGTTTTTTCCAAGTTTGGGAGGTGGAAGAGCTATAGAGGCAGGTATTTCTTTCTTTTTTTCACCTCACACCGTCATAGGTTAACATGCCCCCCTTCCTGATATAGATTCCGTCCTCGGAAGCTATGGTATGGTAAGCTCGAGAGGGTTGTTGTTGACCGTCTGCAAAACAGGGAAGTAGAGTGAAAGTATGCTGGAATTCAAAAGATATAAAGTGTATAAATTCAAGCATGTTAGACCACAATGGATGTTGCTATGAGAACTTAGTTTAAGGGTCACATGAATGAGCTAGTGTAGCAAATTAACAGGAGTTTAAAATTATTGAAAGTAAATCAAGAGTAAGCAAGGTATCAAAGGTTAATCAAGGTTTATAACTGGCCTAAGTCAAGGAAAATAACCAAGCTTAATAAATAAACAGATGACCACACTGTGTCTACTCTAAGAACAAGTTAATACCACAAGCCTAGGGACACAAGAAACATCAGAGTTACAGGAGCTTTTTGTCTTTTTTTTTTTTTAAATGCACGTGACAATTTTTACACACAATGGCGACCTTCCTAAGGCAAAACTAACATCGATTCTGGTACCATGTTTAACACAAGGCATTATCCAAGAATCTATTAGCTCACTTTAGGCAAGGCTACCCCCTACCAACCAAGGCATCGGTCTGGAGTAGAATACTCCTCGCCTACCAAGTATCAATAAGGCGATAGGCCATCATTAAAGCACATCATAGACTTGTATTGCCATTTATTATAGGCTCTTTTTTTTTTGTTTTTGAAATAATTTCTTTTGATCTTCGCTCTTGAACTATAATTTGTCTTGCATCCTTTCGACAAAGGGGTAATAGCTATGTCCTAGAGGTCAACACACACATGGCCAAGTGTCAAACATTAAGATGGTTTGACCCTAGACCTAAGACAATCGTATTCCAAGGTTAACTAAAGACGTCATGCTGCCTAGGAATATTTCCAATAAAGTTAAGCTCATTAATGATTTACACTAGCATGCAAGCAACTTCAAAAACTAAGTAGTACATTGACAATTTCCGTGTGGTCATGCATTATAGTTTATGCAATTGATTGAACAGTAAAAACGAAAGAGAGTGGGTATGGAAGAATTACACCTGTAATTGGAGATCTCCTTGATTCGATGAGACAGCTTGCAATTTGATGTAGATATATTTTGATGAACGTTGCGGCAGTCTCAGGACTTGAAAGCGAACCCACCTCAAACTTTTTTAACCTGTACAATCAACTAACAAGCACTATACCTCGAGAGGCACATCAGTGTGAAAATTTCAAGACTTGTTTAAGGAATCTAAACTAGAAAAAACTTAAAAACACTAACCTACCTACCAGTCACCACACTACTACTGAGGATACGGTAAGAGGATGTTGTAGAGTCCTGGCTCTAGCCCTAAGGCTAAGCCTCTATCCGCATCATCCAAACAAATAAAATCAACCTCAGTAGTGCCATGAGTTTCATCCGTCCATTCATCATTGTCAGATATTTCCTTTTCATTTTCCCATCCACATAAACTCATCAAAAATGTAACCATGCGAGGATAGTCATCTTGTGGAAAAGGAAAGCATTGGGCTATCGGGGATATGTCCTCTACGGAGTAGGGGTCAGTCATGGTCAATAGGCGAATTAGCCATTCTAATTCCTCAATATTTTCCTCTCTGGCTAGTATATCTATATGATCCTATTCAGTTTCAATTACAGGATAGCACATGTGGAATATCTGAGAAAGGTACAGATGATACCTCTCACCAAAGGTAGGAGTGGATGAAGTGTATGATGATCGGGCATCTGCCATATCTGCAAACACAGATATAGCATCAGTAGGTTTATGACAGGACAATCTAGTTCTTAATTGTATACGGATATTTCTCTTGTTTTTGTGCTCTTGCTCTTTTTACTATTTTTTGTTTTTCTTTTCTTTGTTTTTTTGTGTATGAAGTTATATATATACATCCCCTTGAATTTGGCAATTACATGGTCAGGGGAGAAGGCTAAGGAGGAAGCATTAGAATGTCGAGCGTGAGTACATGCTCCCCCTTTCCTTGGGTAGATCATATTATTTGCAATGATGTTGCAGCCTCTTGGAACCAATTTGTCCAGCGGGTCATAGGTTGTGATGTGGGTAGATAGCTTTTTATGACCCTTGTGGCCGAGATGGTAGTGTACGCTCCCATTGACGGAGGAAATGGTTTCCGACGATACTATTACAAGGGGAGACGTAGACTTATCGGTTTTTTGTTGGGTGTTGACAAGAGTAGGTGTAGAGCATGTAGAAACTTCTATATGAGTGTGTGCCTGGCATGAGGAGCTAGAAGCTTCATGTGGCTCCCCCCTTCCTGAGCTAGGTGGTAATGATCGATATCGTTTGGGAATCCAAACTAACTCTGGAAGAAGTGGTGTGGAGCACTCTGTTACCTTTCCCTTACCACGGTCTTGAATTGTCATTGGGGTGGCAACAATTGGTTTGCAAGGTTTTACAGGTGATGTAGAGGGATTCACCTTATGTTTAGGGACCCAAATCTGGTCATTCCCCTCGTAGTACCCTTGGACTGCTAATAAATTTTTAGGGATCCATCGCGATGTTACCTTGCCCTTTTTCGGGTGGGTAGCTGCTTTCCTTTTACGAGGCTTCTTGGTGGTTGAGCGAGACTGAGCAGGGGAAGTAGCTATTAACGAAGCCTTTGGGACCCATTTGTATGTGTTTTTTGTCATAGTAAGCGGAGCTTTAGAGATCATCCTGCATGTTTCCACTCTTGGCGTTGAAGCGTTAGAGGGGTGGCAAACAATCAAAGATGGTTTTGCCACTGGACTTTGTGATTTTTTGTTATCCAGCATTTTGTCCAAAATCGATGGCTTAGGAGCGGGATTTTGAGCGGTCAGACCTAGTGTTGGTTCTTGCGTCATGACTCGTCTGGTTGCCCAATCGATATTGCATTTGGTGGCCATCATCCATTTGCGCCCTAAGTTTACAGTCCCTTCCATGGTACCAGCAGGCATAACCAAAAAGCTTTGAATTATGGTTCCCTTGTCATAGGCAATCGGAGTGTGCAGAATTCCTGAGATAGGGGTTTTCTTCTTGTTGATACCTTGAACTTGGATAGCACTCTTGGATAAAGGTGGTTTTCCAAGTTGACACCACACGCCATATGATAACAAATTGTGTTGAGCTCCTGTATCCAATAATGCATTTTACATCACCTCCCCGTAAGGACTCTGTAACTCAATTGGGTATCTTAGAGGTGGGTCAGATTCCAGTGCATCCTCCTCTGCTTCCTTGAAAAATACTTGCGTAATTCCCAAGTTGGCTTCTCGTTGTCTCCTAGCACGCTGTTGACGTTCTTTGGCTTCGACTCTCGCTTGTATCTTTTTAAGCTCAGCTTGTTCTTTAGCTGCCTTCTTTTGATGGATTGCATGTAACTCCTCCTGGCTCAGGGGGTCATAGTATCGTTTGAATTTACTCCCATTAAGGAATCCAATGGTTTCAACTCCGTCGAGAGTCTCCACTCTGATGGTACCTTGCGGGGTAATTTCACATACTCTATATGGTCCCTTACCAGCATATTTGAGCTTCTTCTTTTCGTTTCGCACTCCATACATCAGGACTTTATCCCCAACCTTGATGTCCTTGTCCTTTAGATGGCGATCAAACCATTTTTTCCTTCTATCCTTCTCCACAAGGGCATTGTATACAGCCAATTGTCTTTCTTCGTTTAGCCGCTCAAGGATATATAGACGCTCTACTAAGGGATTACCATCCCAACCCTCTTGAGTAGCAACACGAAGACTAGGAATGACAAATTCCCACGGCAGGACTGCTTCTTGGCCATATACCATTTTGAATGGTGTGCAATTAATAGCCACTTTGTACGCAGTACGATAGGCCCATAAAGCTGTCGTAAGCTTTAGAACCCAATCCGTGCGATGAGCTTCAAATGTCTTTGTCAAAATAGAGATTAAGGTCGTGTTGGTACTCTCGGCTTGGCCATTCGCTTGCGGATAGTAAGGAGTAGATTTATGATGGGATATCATGAAATTTGTTGTGAGCTCCTTAATCACCTCATTTATAAAATGCGTCCCATTGTCGCTCACAAGTTCAAAAGGACAACCGAATCGTGTGATTATATTTTCAAAGAGGAACTTGGCTGTTGTCCTTGCATCTGCCTTACGTGTTGCTTTCGCTTCAGCCCATTTGGTCATATAGTCAGTGGCCACAATAATATAGCGAGATTGTGTGTTTCGGGCCGTTGGGCTAATTGGACCTACAAAGTCTAAACCCCACTTTTCAAATGGTTGGTTTACTTTGATTGGATGTAGGGACATCTGATCTTTCCGTTGGGGTTTCTTGTATCGTTGGCATTCATCGTAACCCTTCACAAAGAGTGATGCATCTTGGAACATAGTGGGCCACCAATACCCTGATTGTAAGATCTTTCGCGCAGTTAAGTCTCCTGAGAAGTGACCACCGGCTACGCCCATATGTGCCTCTTGCAAAATGTATAGATACTCATCCTCTCGGGCACAACGCCTAAGAACGTCATCCTTTCCTCTTTTATAAAGAGTCCCTGCTATCAGGCAATAGGGTTCGCATTCTTTGATCAGCTTTCGAGCTAGATCTTTACGAAGCTCCTTGGGTGGAAAGCCATTAACCAAAAAGTTAACAATCTTCTCACTCCATTCAGGCATTGTCTCCACCATGAATAGGGAAGTGTCAGGTAAGTCATCATCAACCCCCGTAGGAGCCTCACCATTAGGTATGCGAGACAAATGATCAGCCATGACATGTTTTTTGCCAGGTCTCACAACAACAGTGAAATCAAACTCAAGAAGAATCAATAGCCATCGTGTGATTCTTCCTGTGGAGCATGGTTTGTTTACCAGATACAACAATGCTTGATGATCTACATAGAAAACAAACTTGGTGGCAAGGAGGTAATAACGAAATTTCCTTACTGCATATATCATTGCCAACCCTTCTCGCTCCGTAGTGGTGTAGTTCATCTCAGCATCGTTCAACTGGCGACTGGCAAAGCTAATGGGGTAGTCTAGCTTGTGTTCTCTAGGTTGAGTTAACACACACCCAATATCAAAGTTTGATGCATCAATATGCACATGGAAGAGTAAATCCCAGTTAGGCATTCTCAAGATTGGAGCACTCGCCAAGGCCTTCTTTAATAGCTTATAGGCACGGTCACATTCTTCGGTCCAAATAAACTCGATGAGAAGCTTATACAATGGTCGAGCTATCTCGGCGAAGAAGAGAATAAACCTTCGATAATAACCAACGTGGCCCATAAAGCGTTGGACTCCCTTGTAGTTGGTGGGTGGGGGTAATTCCAGAATGACCTTAATTTTACTCTCGTTAGTGGAAATCCCATTTTTGGACACTATATGCCCTAAGATAACTCCGTGTTTAACCCAGAATTGGCATTTGAAAGGATTCAAGGAGATGCGATATAATCTACACCTTTCAAATATTTTTCGTAAACACATCAAGTGCTCATCCCAAGAGGAATGAACACAAAGATCGTCTAAGAAAGCTTCACAGAAGTCCCTTAGATATTCCTTAAAGGCCGTGTTTATCAATCGTTGGAATGTTGCAGGTGCATTGGTCAAGCCAAAGGCCAGTACGCGAAAGGCAAACACTCCAAACTCCGTGATAAATGCTGTTTTAGCTTGGTCCTCGACTGCAATTGTGATCTGATTATAACCCGAGTACCCATCTAAAAAGCTATATGCCTCCTTGCCTGCCACTCTTTCAAGCACATGTTCAGAATATGGCAAGGGGTAATGATCCCTTCTGGTGGCTGCATTAACCTTTTTGAGATCAACGCACACTCTGAGTTTCCCATTCTTCTTTGGCACGATGACTATCGGAGAAACCCATTCTGAGTGCTCAATTGGGTATATGAATCCACATTTTATCAGCTTTTCAATTTCCTCTTGTACAATCTTTGCGTACTTAGGATTCATTGGGTAGGGACGTTGCTGGACTGGTTTAGCAGTGCTAATCATTGGAATCGTGTGTTGCACCACCGAAGGTGGAACACCCTTCATATCATGATATGTACAAGCAAATATGTCCTTGAATTCTTTAAGAAGCTTCGTAAGTGCAGCTTCTTCCGCCTTCGTGAGGTCTTGAGCAATAAAAACTGGTTTAGACTCCTCACCCGGATCTGCTAAGTCTATCTCCTTAACTACCGCAGGGCCATCGTAGACACTGCTACTCCCATTGGTAGGCGTTCGTTGGTAGGCGTTCGTTGGGCTTTTGTGTAGACTACTTTACGTTCCCCTGTGGTGAATGATTTGAAATGCTCGGGTGTGGGGTGTAAGTCTACTGGTTCTTGTTGTGCCCGGTTTTTTTTCTTTTAATTCCGCCTCCTTTTGTTGTTGAGCCAACTCTTGGTTTTGCCGCCTTCTTGCAGTACGACTTAGTTTTGGCTTCTCTTCGATTTCTAATTGGGCGACGTCATGAGGTTGCGGAATACACCACATGACACTTTGGAGGTATTGTCCCCAATTATCCGCTATCTTCCGATGAGCATCAATGGCTCCTACATAACTAAGCCATTCTGCAGTGGATCGCTCCTTGTTTATTGCAGTTCGTACATTAGCTCGATAGCGTTGGCGCTTATGTCTCGTTTTCTTCTTACCAAGTTTTTGATTTTTGTTTCTATCAGATTCGAACTCACTTGGTCGATCTTCACTTTCGGATGAACTGTAGGAGGCCACTGTCCTAGGCCTTGAGCACCTTGCTTCCACATTTGGGTGAATATTTGATTCATTTTCCCCATCAGGCTCATGGTCAGTTTCTTCTTGAGATTCATACTCAGAGTTGCATTGGTCAGAGTCTTCGCTACTTTCAGTGTCGGTGGAGTTTGCCACGTTCTCGCCATCAGGAGTCAAGTGCATAACACCTATCATGTTTATTGGCACTAACGGTGGCATATCTTGCCCCTCAGGTGTTACCCAACTGGTGCCTCTATTTCCCCATGTGTCTATGGTTGCCGCTAGGTGTACCCAATCCACGTTATTTGACTCAGTCATACCCGGTAGGACATCCATGTAAGAAGAATCCTTCCCATCATCAGTCTCTTTTTTGCATGTATAGCAATACCTTAATGGGGCGGAGTGAATAGTGGTATCCGATCGATTATCAATGATAACCTTGCTTCCTAAAGGATGTGCATGACCATTCTCAAGATCAACTCGAATGACAGAGTCTTGGAATTGTAGATAGACATGGTTTTTCGACCAGTCATGTACCATTTGTGCTTCCCTCATGAAAGGACGTCCTAAGATCTTTGATATGACATAGGATGCTTGGAGAAATCCATTACAATGAAGGTATATTTTACCTTGTATCCCAGGACCTTGATCTTGAGGTCCCTTAACATTCCAATAGGTTTAGCTATGGTTCCGTTTGCCATCTTAACCACTATGTTTGTGACTTCGAGGTGAGGCCTTCCCATAGATTCCCAACAGTTTTTAGTCACAATGCTCACTCCAGCACCACCATCAAGGATTCCCTTTAGAGTTAATCCCTTGGTAGTAATGGGGAGGGTGGCATTAGATTCGTCACCTTCAAAGTACTGTCCCAACTTGTTCACAGGTATTTCCACGACCGAATCTTCATCAAAGTTGGGTTGTAGATCCCAATGCTCCCCTTCATCTTGAAGCGTGTCGGGTCTATCCATATTTGCAAATTGGTAGCCCCGCCTTTAGTTCTCCATTGAGAAATGCCCGAAGAGCTAAGAATAGCTCAGGATCTCCGTATAATTTGGATATGATCGTGGTTCTGATCTCAGAGGACATGAAATCCACTAGCTTGGACACATTCAACGGTACTTTTCGAGACATCGCCCCTTGACTAGGGACTAGTGAAGATGGAATCACTTCCTCTTCGATGGGGTCAGGCATTCCCTCACTAAACATTCTTTCCAGCAAGAAGGGTGTTTGCCCACTTCCGGATGTCCTATCCTCACTTTCTTCCCGAATGATACTCGGTATAGCTAACGGTTTATGGTTCCGGTGAGGCTGAACTTGCGTAGAAAACACTGTGTCTGAAATTTTGACTTTTCTCGGGTTTGGCTCTAGTTCTCTTTGTGTTTCTTCCACCAAACCCCTTAAGTGTTGTACTTGTTCAATCTCCTCAACTGGGTTTGGGTAAGTTCCAATCTTTTTCTTGAGGGTTTTTGGCCCACGTGGCTTGTCTTGGGGAGTCTCAGTCAGTTTGGGTGGTCGAGAGGGCATTAACTGACTTGGTTGTGGGGCCGAGGAAGTTTCCTTCTGTTTCCCCTTATTTATGTACTCGCTTGATTCTCCTTCATTGAGCTCCCGTGTGGGTTCCTCCCTTAAGGTAGTGGCTTTGGTCCCCATGGTTTCTATTGAATCAGAATCGTCTTCAGGATCATTCATATACACGGGGTCGTCTCCTGTCCCTATGTTAGTCTTTGAACTGGGCTTGGAGCTTGTGGCATTAAGCGATCTCTTTCGCCGTGTTTTCTTTTTCTTTGCCTGAGCAATTGATGCAGTATCCCTCTCTTCAAGAATGTAGTTTTGATTTTGAAGCATTGACCGTGTAACTACATTTGCGGGTACAACGCGTGTGGATCCTCGTGCTTGGTTGGTGACCTCAACCAAATTCAATGGCGTAATCTTGGGTGCATTAGGATTATGTGGACATTGAGCGATCAAATGATCTATGCCACAACGATTACATGTAAGTACCGGCATTCCCGATGTGCTCCCTTGATTTGGTTGCATTTGAGTAGCGATCTTCTGTAGCCTATTAGGGCACTCCGCTACACGATGCGGTCCACCACACTCGTAGCATTGAAGAGGTGGTCTCCTTGCCATGGTATTAAGGTTTTGCCCTCTTGTGGCAAGAGCAGCCGCTTGATATACAGGCTTGACTTGCCCGAAATGATCCTCCATGTAGTACTGGGGAATCATTTCAAACGTATCAATCCCGTATGGAGCAGTAGGGTCTATCTCCTCTTCATAATCCCCACATGCACTATGTGACTCACAACCCATCTGGTTTATTGGGGTTATCCTTAGATGTGGAGGTTGTGGTCCTAGCACCGGCGGTGGTAACGGCACAGACTGGACTACATTCGGATTCCTTGGAACTATGTGCTGTGACGGTTGCTCGACAGGTTGTGCAGGCATTAGCGCGGGTACTTGAGGTGTGTTTGACCAAGCTAGTGGTGCCTGGTTTGCCAACATTTGCTTAAGTACTAGGAAATCCTTAGATTGATGGCCGTACTTACCACATGCATTGCAATTCCCATTGAATTTAACTCTGAATGTGGGACATTCACTCGTGCTATGTGGTCCTAAGCACACCGAACACCATTGTTGCTCTCTCCTTGGGTACATATGGCTATTCTGAGGAGCTCGATTACCCCTAAAGTATTCTTGGAGAGCCTTAGTAAGGTCGGTCATAGACATTTCAGATATCTTGGGCTCCTTGGCAATAGGTTTTACCGTCATTGGCTCGTGCCCAGATACTTGCGAACTAACAGATTTTGTTTCTGAAGACACCTTTTTACCTGCAATCATCAAGTTGTCTTCTAACTGGATTGCATTGGCCGTGACTGCTTCCCACATTGTAAGACCTCTAATGACTAGGCCATTGTAAATGTCCTCGTGGCGCAATCCTCGGATGAATCTATCGAGGAGTTGGTTGTTATTGAAGCGTTCATCGGGAGTGCAGCGAGAATTTAGATGCTTCAATCGACTTATAAAGTCTCTCACTGACTCCCCTTCCTCGCGTTTAGCTTTTTGGAGTTGAGATGCTACCCCCCAAAGCACACCCTCGCGTATGTATTCTTTCAAGAACAATCTCTTGAGAGTGGGGTAGTGAGTGCGCTCTTCAACCCTTAAGGTTCGATACCAATCTCCGGCCTTCCCACTCAAGGTTAAGCCTAAGGCTTTACACTTATGCAGCTCATTGTGCTCTTCCAAGGAATCACACACGTGTTCAAAGACTTCAATGTGCTTCCTAACATCCTCGTTACCACTGAAGTTTTGAGTGAGCTTAGCCACTTGTACTGCCTTGCTTCTAGGTTCTCTCTCAGGCATACCCCGCATGTTTTCCGCAATGGATCGTCCGATCGTCTGAGCAAACGCTGCGAGATCACCTAAGTGAGCAGGCATAGTTGGTGGAGGCACTTCTGGGATAGCCTGGCTGATAGGAGTTGGCGTTGGTCTGAGTAGGTTGGCAAATGACGTAGGATATGATATGTGGCTAGGCCTAGCTCCTCTTGGATAAGGGTGGTGATAAGGCGGTCGTGGAGCATACGCCATTGGCATACTAAGAGGCATAGGAGCTACATGAGCATGAGTAGCGATAGGTACATATGGTTGATAGGCACTGGCACGCACTGTTGTAGGTACTGTTCCACTAGGTAGCGGTGTCGTATTAACTACAGCGGTAACAGGTGCTGCACTTTCAGCTATGCTCATCATTGGGGTAGGCATTGCGGATTCCCTAATGGAAAGTTGAGCCAAGGTTGGAAAGCTAAAGTTACTACTCGTGGGCTCAACCTGCATTGAGACTCCAGGCGAAACAACATATGAAGGGTCTATGGGACTCACCGAGGGAGTCTCCAATTGTGATAGGGTTGGTTGTTTGGCCTTGCCCGTATCCAAAAACCTCATAGGGCCAGTGGAAACTAGGTCCACTCCCCTATTTTGCCTCTCAATTTGGATAATTCTATGAATAACATCACATATCATGTGTTGTTGCTCCTCTAGATTAGTGGCGCTAGATGTAGATCGTAGGACTTCTAACCAACCTACATGGTATGTGTAACCCGTGTATAGGTCCGTTAGAGTCTCTGTGTGTAGATCATATTCCCAATTTTCATTGAGAAATATCCCATCTAGACTTGGTGTGCCAAACGGTTCTCTTGAAGTGGACGCAATGTCACTTCTTATGGATTGGCTTCTAGGGACCTCTACTTTAGGAAGAGTATCGGAAGGTGGTAGCTCAGTAGGGCCCTCATTAAACGAAGTGGGTAGAATATCCACATGGACACTCTTTTGGAGGGTAGGTTCTACATAAGATGTGAATGGCGAATCCACTACCCCTCCTTCTTCATTTACTTCGCTTGTCGCATGTTCAGAGCGTGTAGCTCTACTAAAAGTCTCTATTAGACGACTAAACATGCTAGATCCAGGTTGTGGGGCCCACACTGGCATGTTTTGGCTTGTCTCCTCAGGGTTCTTGGTAGGGTGTCCTTCCATGGCTTCTGAGTCAGAAGATGAGTCATTATCCACTATTCGTGGATCTTGGGTCGCACTCCCTTGGGTTCCAGCCGAAGGCCAAGATGCTAACGTGGAGGGATGGTGTGAGCCTGCGTAGACTGAAACGCTTTCTAGTGGCTCAGACTCCAGCACCCGACCAGAGCGTAGATGCATGTGACGTGGGTACCCTACTTGCGTTGGTAACTACCCTTGAAACTCACACAAGTGGTTTCTTAGGTGTTTCGCACCCCGTTTTTACATGGTTTTTGTGTTGTTTTTAACCCGTTTTTGACCCCCTTACTTACGGTCGAACTTGGACTAGGGCGTATGATAGCTCGAAACGAGCGTATCGTTCAAAGGGTCCTAGTGTGCTTTACAGCACCGTGTTCGCCTATCTAGAGCTCCTGTAGTCCTCAAAACAGTCTGTTTCCCTTGGGGGGAAGGGACAAAAGCCTATTTGCTTGTGGAGGAAAGGGTGAGGGCTTTATCCCACATACTCACTTTACTCCTTGGGGAGTGGGCTACATATAGGGCACAACTTCCCATAAGCTCTCACTTGAAAGAAAGCTATGGAGGCTCACTCTCCTATATATATATATCAAAAGATCGAGACCGAGACCGAGGCCGGGGTCGTGGGTCGTGGGTCAATTGGGGTTCTTTCTTTTCAAAAATTTTTTCTCCAATTAGAAAAGCTTTCCTCTCCACACGTTTTTTTGTTTTTTTTTTAATTTTTTGTTTTTTTTTTGTGAGAAGTTTTCTATGGTTTCCTTAGGGTTCAGCCTTGGCCGCGGCGCAGTTCGCACACACAGCATAGATTTGGGGATTCAGAAATCCCTCTCACACGCAGAAACCAGATAACAGAACGCACGCCCACACGCGGAGCGAAAATATAACAAAAGAAACAGAAATGCAACACAGAAACACCTTAACAACAAACACACAGTCGCTTTCCTACAGTGTAGATTAAACTTCACGCAGTAGCCGAGCTGTAAACTGGAGCTTGGTGCAGGGCAACTCCCCGGCAGCGGCGCCAAAAATGTGCGCTTTTGCCGCACAGGTCGTAGCTGGGGACTTGCCGGACACCGTATGCGAGCCACGGTGTCCGGCAAGTGCCGGGGTCGTGGGTCGTGGGTCAATTGGGGTTCTTTCTTTTCAAAAATTTTTTCTCCAATTAGAAAAGCTTTCCTCTCCACACGTTTTTTTGTTTTTTTTTTAATTTTTTGTTTTTTTTTTGTGAGAAGTTTTCTATGGTTTCCTTAGGGTTCAGCCTTGGCCGCGGCGCAGTTCGCACACACAGCATAGATTTGGGGATTCAGAAATCCCTCTCACACGCAGAAACCAGATAACAGAACGCACGCCCACACGCGGAGCGAAAATATAACAAAAGAAACAGAAATGCAACACAGAAACACCTTAACAACAAACACACAGTCGCTTTCCTACAGTGTAGATTAAACTTCACGCAGTAGCCGAGCTGCAAACTGGAGCTTGGTGCAGGGCAACTCCCCGGCAGCGGCGCCAAAAATGTGCGCTTTTGCCGCACAGGTCGTAGCTGGGGACTTGCCGGACACCGTATGCGAGCCACGGATGGCTACAAGCATACAACCAGGGAAGGAAGCTCAAACAGAATGCCAAAGGGTGTGTCACTCACCGCTCAACCGCCGCCTTGAAGGATTCCCGCGTCGCAGCCGTGAAGGAGGAGCCGCCGTCGCCGCTCTACCGCCTCTCCGCCGCCGTGCCGCTACACAGTGCTCGATCGCTCTCTCACTCTCTCTCTCTCTCTCTCTCTCACACACACACACGCAGGAGAAGGAAACCAAAGAGATAAGGCAAGAGCACTCTTGTATTCACAACACATGAGAATGAGGATTTTAGGGTTACATTTGACTCTTATAGGTGACTTGGTCGTTCACACTTGGGTGCCCATACATGGCCGGCCGATCCTAACCCTTATCCTACTAATATTCAAGGTGCGCCTCTCATCGACGATCACCCAATCCCTTCATCCTTAACATATGGTGCCGACAAGCCCGGCCCATGACTCAGAATATTTAAATTAATGACGTAAAACATAGTACGTCTGAATGTCCGTCATAGGTTAACATCTATTATAATCTAATTGTGGACATAAAGTAGTACCAAGTGCAACTAAAAGTGCTGAGTAGTACAAATTTGAGTACACAATACATGATAGTACGACACAATAAATATTAGAAAGTATGAACAACACTTTCAAGAAAGTATATACTATAAAGTTATGAATAGTACTGAAAAAGAACAATAGCACTTGATACTGCTATACTATAAAAATTTCCAACAATGCACAACACTTCTAAAAGATCCTATGCTTGTTATAATCCAATTGTGGATATGAAATAGTACCACGTGTAACTAAAAGTGTTGAATAGTACAAATTTGAGTACATAATACATAATAGTACAACACAACAAATACTAGAAAGTATGCACAAAAATTCCAAGAAAGTACATACTATGGTGTTAAGAAGCACATTATATAAACAAGTACTATATAACTTCACAAATGCATCACAAATTGTAAAAAAGTACTATATAAAAAAACATTATAGAATTATACTTTAGATTCCCTAAACTACCAAGTATGCACAATACTTCCAAAATTCTATATTAATGCAAAGTCCATAAAAGGGAGAAAATGTAAGTTCATGATACATAGAGAGATCATATCTGGTGTTCTAGAAAAGCACTAGACAAAACAAATTATTACTAGTATTACTACAGAGTACATATTACATATACACTTGTTGAACATTGTACTACATACTATACTAAGGCAGGCCAACTACCTTATAATAAGAAAAAATAGCTTTGTGTATTATAATGTAACATACCATAAGCCCTTTAATTCCCCATTTGGTGATGAAGGTTGTCTTCTCCCGATTTTGGACTTGATTGTAGCCACTTAATCCATCTAAGAATGAGTACATCTCATGGGTGGCTGGTCACTACATCTAGCAGGGAGTCTGTGAATGGCAAAGGGAAGGGGTCAGAGATTGTAGCGGTATTCAGCTTTCTGTAATCCACATAGACCCTCAGCTTCTGATTTTTCTTTGGAACAATGGGCTCCTTCCACCTTAGCCTTGTGCTTCCTCCAGATCTTACAGTCAGATTTACAATGGCCTGGGGGTTGGCAATAGACACACGTGAAAGTGAGCCATTGAGCACTGGTGCACATCCCTGGGAGGAAAATTCCCACGTGGACGGAATGGTTAAGGATCTAGTGGAGCCATCGGTGGGGTGGGTTAGATGACCGCCACCACGAGGGCTTGGATCACATGCTATGGAGGTGCTCTCCTCCCATTGTATCTTCATGCTTTGGTGGTGTGTGTGTGGTGGTTCTGCAAATGGCACACAAGAGCTCATTCAAGCCACATTCTTTGGCTCCATGTCCATGATTTTGTCACCTTGAACACCAAGTGCCGGACCAAAATTTGGGAGGGGAATTCTCTCCTTCACTAGTCTCAATTGAGCCATGGCCGAAGCCAGCAGTTCCTTGGCTGTTTTTCCTGCCTTCTTGTTGTTTGACTGTGCCTTGCGATCTTCCTCCTCCTCCTCCAATTCCTCACTTGCAGTTGAGTGACCAGAATCATCCTCCTCTTCCTTTGAAGAGTTGAAAGTGGACCTTTTGTAATTCCTCTTGCTGTTGCTCTTGCCCTTGCTCCCTTTATAGATCCTACCAAGACGTGCTCTACCCTGAGAGCTAATTTAACCAGGTACTATGGAGACATGGTGGTAAGATTAGCACCAACTTCTACTGCCCTTTTGAGATGCTTGCTTAGTCCCTTCATGAAATAGGAATTGAGAATCTCCTCCGCGGGTCGATTAGCTGCATTCAATCTATGGAGAAGCTTCTCAAATTTAGCAGCATAGTCTTCCACTGTGAGGCTTTTCTCATTCATCTGGTAGAGCTTATCAACAAGCACATGCACAGAGGTCTTATCTTCCATGAACTTTGAAGAAAGACATCTCTCATTGCATCATAGGTGGAAAAATGAGCATACTTGTACTGAGCAACCCAGAGAGCGGAACTTTTTTGTAAGGTTGAGATGAAAGTGGATTTTTTGAGGTTCTAGTCCACCAGGCTGGGGACGTTCATGCGAATTGTCAAAGAGAAGGATGTGAGCATCCACATCCTTTGAGGATTTCTCAGAGAACTTGCCCGATACTTCACCGCCGTGATAGTTGTTTTGCTGAAGCATGTTGTAATGTACAAGGTGGGGATGCAGTGGTAGGGTTGGTGGTGGTGGTATGAATAGTGGTGGGGTTATCAGTCCTTCTTCTGATTCGTGTTCCAGTTCTTCTCGTTCTATTGCTATAGATTCTTCTTTGGGTCTAGAAAATTGGATTTCCTAAGCTTCGAGCCATGCCAAGTAGCTTAGTTCACGTGCTAACATATGAAGGATTGATTCGAACACAAGGGACATTGATTCAAGTACATAGGAAATCAAGTAGCAACTGAAGCAACAAAAGAAAGAGGCAGCAAGACGCACGGTGGTTGCCGCCAAAGTGTTTTCGGGACTAACCGCTATCCCGATCAACCTATTGAGTGTCTCTATTTATGCGCGCAGCAATACACTAGTCCGATATGGATCATGCATACAACAATGCAGAAATAGCTTATCAGTTACACAGGTACCCTCATGCTCTGAGCAACGGATGATCTACAGAAGTAATGAACTAATTAATTGGTGTTAAAGTGCGTTGGCTTTTGACACTGGCGGCGCTCCAACTTGGTGGCTTGATAGTTGTCCGGTCTGCGGCTATTCGGCCCACAGTTGTTGAACAGCAGCCCACAACAGTGGTTGGCCGACAAGGAAACAAGAATTCTCAACAACAATAGTCCAATGATTCATCACACAGGCAGCACCAATCATTCACATGTGGAAGAGGCGATTCTAGAGGTAGGGAGAGCCAAAGAGGCCATGGTGGTTGGCGAAAAAATCACAATGCAAATAGCATAGAGTTCTATTATTGTGGAAAACCTAGGAACATGGCAAAGGATTACTTTAAAAAGGAAGAATAATATTAAAATTGAAAAGTTATAAGCAATGCAACCATGTATCACATCTAAAGTAAGCAGCTGTTTGTGATATAGCACATGCTTAGTTCCACAACAAAAGATGTGTGTCAAGATCTCAAGATATATGATATATGGATTTTGGCGCCTCTAACTATTGAAATATGCAAGTGAATGGGTGTGTGGGAACAAGCCCTTAGCTAGTGATTATAAAAGGGAGTCCGTAATTGAGTGGGTAGCAGTGAGAAAAGGTGAGAAGAATCTACTAGATGAGAGAATCAGTGGTAGCATGAGTGAATATAGGGATGTGGAAAGATTCTAGGAAAAGGTGTCCCCAGGATGTAGGGGAGGTGGCATAAATCAAGAAGAAATCAGTGGGGAGTGGGTGCTTGGCACCTTGTGGATGTAAAAGCTATAAATTGAGG
Organism: Cibotium barometz; assembly: GCF_041138505.1. NCBI lineage: Eukaryota > Viridiplantae > Streptophyta > Polypodiopsida > Cyatheales > Cibotiaceae > Cibotium > Cibotium barometz. The sequence continues at coordinate 499,323 of NC_141098.1, read as the reverse complement.
CATTGGCCTAATGAGAATGTGTTGGTATTTGATCTCCCATGCCTACTCTATTGCATTGAGTGAATTGTTCACATCACTTGCTAATCACATGCTTAATCATGTCTTGCCACATATTTAATCCACCATAGCCCACTCTTGCTTGCATTTCTAACATGGTATCATAGCCTAGGTCTAGGGTTAGGTCCACATTAGATTAGTGATGAGATTAGGAATGGTTTTACTAATTCCTAGTAAATAGGATATGGACCTGCAGCTAGTGGAGGAGATCCCTCTCCCTTCACACACATCCTTTGCAAACTAGACCCATTTGCTCCACACGCAGCTTGGAGGGTTTGGTGAAATTCGGCACAGATCGACGCGGCGGGCAGCAAAATTAGCAAGCGGGCAAACTTGGGGAAAACGCTCCATAATATAACGAGTTTGTTTTGAATTTATCTAATTCCAATTAGGGTTTTCAAGCGTGCTCTACAAGTTTGTGAAGATGATTTTCGATTTCATCAAGCCTACAGTGAGATCCAGCATTGTGCACAGTCAGGTAAGTGCCTCTCTTAATCACTTGATTAATCCTTCATTAATGCTTCAATCTTGATGTTTGTGGGCTCAAAACATATCTAGACACATTTATCTACTACTATCTTGAAGCATTTTGAGATTAGATTTGTGTAAGTGGATCAATTGAAGACTTCAAGTGGGGACAACTTTCTACACAATGAACAATGAATCATCTCAGCAAATTGCTTAATTAGTTCACCTAATCAAGGTGTCAATTAGGCATTGGTGGATCTAATCCAACATTGGGAAGGTTCTACACAAGTCTATGTGTTCAGTTTGAATTTTCCATCACAATCACTACCCTAATTAATCCCTCCAAATTAGTGTTTTCGAGCTGCACACACAAACAATGAACTAGTACACCTAGTTTTCTGAGTATCATTAGTGGTCAAAACTTGTTGTAAAAGGGTAGACATTGCCCTTGAATCTTGAATTGAATCAAGAGGTAAGATCCCCTTCACATCATCTCATGAGCATTGCACAAGAAGCAATTCCACACATGGCAAACAAAAACCATGTATTTGCTTAGGAAGAACCTATGGGGGCTAGTTGAGGGAAGAGGTGAATGTCCAGAGGAGAATGGGGAGAATGAGTGGAAGAGTAGAAATGAGAAAGCATTAGGACTCATTGAACTTAGCTTAAATGACGAAATCATTCACCACATTGCAAGGATATAACAAGCTAAAGATGCATGGGATTAACTTAACAAATTATTTGGCACTTAAGCAAAGAATTCAAAGATAAATGTTTTAATACAATTCTACAAACTTGACATGAAGGAAAGTGAACCTCTAACCACACACTTAAACAAATACAAAAGCATCAAACAACAACTTGTAGCCACTGGGAAGAAAGAAGAAGATGATGAGGCACTAGGAGTGCTTCTAAAGAGTGTGGACAAGGGAGAGTATGAGAACATTGTGGCAATCTTAAAGAATGTACTAGATTTGAAGTTTCATGAGATAGAAGGAGCTCTACTAGAGCAAGAGAACAAGGCCAAAGAGAAGAAAGAATTGGACCCGACAACTAGAGAGGAGAAAGCATTCTACACCCGAGGAGGCCTCACACGAGGACAAGGACGAGGAAGAGGTAGGGGAGGAGGAAGGACCTTCAGTTTGCCACAACTATGGGAAGCCAGGACACATGGCTAGAGACTGCTAACAACAAACCAAATGAAGAAGGATTGGCATCGAAAAACTTCACGGAGACTCCTAAGGTAGAGGAGTCAGAACATCTTCTCTAAGAGAGAAACCCACAACCCAATGTAACCTATCCCAATAGAGTAAAACCACCTCTGAGCCACCGATGATATAGGCCATGTGGTAAATGTATGTGTGAGCACCAGGGATTTCACTGACGTAAACGAGAACATGTGAACATGTTAATAACATATGTTAATAACACAAAAAATCTTGTGATCACATGTTATATTCACAAAGCTTTCACAAGTGCCCAAAAAAATTATCTTTGTCGGGCATAAAAAATCTTATTAGGTGGCCACTGACCTGCTATTATGTGAAGATGGTAACAAGAGAAAATGTGAATAGCTTATTCCCATGTAGCCAAGCTTTTAAGGGGTTCCCAAATGGCAAGTGACCTGTTATTTTGTGAACGGTAACATGAGAACATGTGAATAACTTGTTCACATGTGTTATTATCACCAAAAATCTTGTGACCACGTGAATATTAAATCCCTGGTGAGCACTTTAGTCAAAGTTACGGGCACTTGCAGTACCCTTGGACAAATAGAGAGAGAGAGAGAGTGTCAAGGAATATGAGTTAGGGACTTGAGGCACTGGTCGTGGGCTACCAAGTAAGAGGGAAACTTGGTATAGGGTCTAGATGTGCTAGAATTATTCACTTGAGGGGAGGTGTTGAAATATGCAAGTGAATGGGTGTGTGCGGCGGGAATAAGCCCTTAGTAGCTAGAGATTGTAAAAGGGAGTCCGTAATTCAATGGGTAGTAGTGAAAAGGTGAGAAGAATCTACTGGATGAGAGAATCAAGGGTAGCATGAGTGAATATAGGGGTGTGGAAAGAATCTAGGAAAAGGTGCCCCCAAATGTAAGGGAGGTGACACAAATCAAGGAGAAATCAGTGGGGAGTGGGTGCTTGGCACCTTGTGGATGTAAAAGTTATAAATTGAGGCATTGGTCTAATGAGAATGTGTTGGTATTTGATCTCCCATGCCTACTCTATTGCATTGAGTGAATTGTTCACTAATCACTTGGCAATTACTTGCTAATCATAGGCTTAATCATGTCTTGCCCCATATTTGATCCACCATAGCCCACTCTTCCTTGCATTTCTAACACTAACCATGTGACCAGTCATTGTGAGTGGTTTAGAGACATGCAGGAAATGAAAAAACTAGGTTATTTAGAAATATGTAATGATACTGCGCATCCCTTTGCGCATGTTGGTAAAGTGTCATTGTCTATGCAAGATGGAAAAATGAAGTACTTGGAAGATGTACTTGATGTTTCAAATATTACATAGAACTTGGTTTTTGTTTGGGCAGATGGTTGAGCAAGATCTGTAATAAGTGAGGTTTAATTCTCAAGGATGTTTTGTGAAAGACGTGAAAAATCAGTGTCGCTTAGTTGCAAAGGGTAACAAAAATAACACGATATTTACTATGGATATGAATATGCCTAAGGTAAAGGCAACCATGTTTACGCATAGAACATGTGTCAGTGCGGATATTGACATATGGAACAAGCGCATTGGTCATGTGAATATACGACTGCAGTCTATGCATGCCCAAATATTCTTGTAGGTTTGCCAAAGTTTAAGGCTGATGGTATGCATAAAGTATGTGAAGCATGCCAGCTTGGTAAGAAGACCAAACATGCCTTCCCACATGAAAAGCATTTCAATGCAAGGACATTAGATGTTATACATTCAGATGTATGGGCACTGACCAAGACTGCAACAATAATTGCAGGTATTATGTTACATTTAGTGATGACCACACTAGGAAAGTGTGGGTTTACTTCATGAAGGAGAAAAGTGAGGTTCGGTCTTGGTCAAGATGGAAAAAGGCATGCAAATAAATGCTTGAGATCAGATGGTGGGGGAGAGTATTTATCCAATGCGTTCAACGATTTCTTGAGAAAGTAGGGAATCAAAAGACACTAGACTCTGCAATAGAAAGGTGTTGTAGAAAGAAAAAATAGGCACATGCCTTGATGGCTGAAAAGAATATGCCACATTTTTTTGTAGCAACTACTGTGTGTACATTATAAATAGGACACCCATTGTAGTTGTTCATGTTATGATGCCTGAACAAAAGTTTATAGGTATAAAATCAGATGTGTCTCACTTGAAAGTGTTTGGGTGTATTGCATATGTGCACGTTTCTAATAAAGTAAGAACAAAGTTGGATCCAAAGACAGAGAAATGCATACTTATTGGTTATGCTTTGGAGAAAAAAGGTTATAGATGTTATAGCCCTACCACTCATGAGACGCAAGTAGAGATGTTGTCTTTGATGAGATGAGTAGCTTGTATGCACTAGCATTTAAGGCAACATAAGATACACTAGCATTTAAGGCAACATAAGATACATATGTAAGAAGAACTGATGATGCACCACATGTAGAGCAGCAATCACGTAGGTGCTTAGTGGACCTAGAGAGTCCTCTAGCAGTGGATCCAATGTTAGTCCATGGTCAAGTAGGTTGAGGATAGATGTAGGTACACATGCATCATGCAAAGGGAAGAAAAAGGTAGATAGACCTTTTGTGCTTGATCTATTAGTAGGTAAGCAGGTCACTCATATGTGGATGGTGACTCTAGTATCTCTAAGCACAACCTTGATGAGGAGCTTGTCATTCCATCTATGGTTATGCTTGATGTTAGGAGAACCAAGGCTATTTTTTGCGGACACCTCAAAGTGATCAAGGTGTACGCTAGTCTACAAGGGTTAGGTACCCTATTGACAGGTTGAGATATAATGGATATATAGCCCATGATTATGCTTACATGATTAAAGAAATACAAAAGTTGGAGCCCACATGTTTTGAGCAGACACTTGGAAATAAAAAATGGGAAGATGCCATAAATGAGGAGATAGCAGCATTAGATACAAAAGCAACATGGGAGTTAGTGCCTTTGCATAATGAAAAGAAGGAAATTGGATATAAGTGGGTGGGTGTATAACGTTAAGCATAATGTTGATGTCCCAATCTAAATTCCCAACAGCTTATTCAAAACATGTGGGTTTAACATCTTGCACAACTTTATCCATATATGCATAATGATGAGCGACATAACCATCATATGTCAACATGTCAATAGTTTTTTTGAATCTCACTGACGACCTAGGCTGTCCATGATCACTTGGTATTTTTGTAGCTTCTCTTGCCTTTCTTACACTAGGAGTTCTAATAGCTGGAATCCCAAGCTCATCATCAAGGCTCTACTCTAAGCCAATAGACTCTTCATCAACATAAGAATGCCCTGCAGAAATGTCGGGCATACCAAGAGGCTCACCAACCTTTGCTTTGCCTGTCTGTGATTTACCAACTGCATTTTTAGGACTGGTATTTTGATGTAGCCTCCCACTCCATGGTCTATCAACATATCCAACACAAGAGGACTCTCTAGGTCCACTCAATGACTGTGATTGCTGACTTGGATTTTGTGCAATCACATTTCCAGTTACATTAACCCCAACATCTTTTTTAGGAGCATACCAACTACTCATTTCATCAAACACAACAACTCACGTGTAATAGAGTTATAGCATCTATATCCTTTTTGCTCAAGGGAATATCCAATAAACAAACATTTTTCTCCCTTTGGATCCAACTTTGTACGTAACTCATCTTGCACATGTACATAGGCAACTCATCTGGCACATGTACATAGGCAATGCATCCAAAAACTTTCAAGTGAGACAAATGAGGTTTCTTGCCCCACTGAACTTCTCCTCTAGTGTTGCATCATGTATGGCTGTAGTAGGAGTCCTATTCATGATATAAAATGTTGTAGAAATAGCTTCAGCCCAATAGCTATACGGCATATTCTTCTCTGTCTCATCAATGTTCGTACTATCTTTGCAATGTGCCTGTTTTTCCACTTAGCAACTCCATTTTGCTACAAAGTATATCTACATGTAATTTGTCTTTGAATGTCATTCTTCTGTAAAAAATAAGAGAAATCATTAGAGAAGTACTCTTCCCCTCCATTTGATCTTAGGCACTTCACATGCTTCTCTATCTAGTTTTTAGCCATCACTCAAAAATTCTGAAAATGAGTGAAAACTTCAATCTTCTCCTTCACCCACACTTTTCTCGTGTGGTGATCAACGAATGTTACATATTACCTACAACCACCCATAGACGTAGTTTTTGATTGCAAGACCCCATACATCTGAATGCACAAAATCTAGTACATTCTTGCTCACATTTCTATTATGTGGAAATACATGCTTTGTCTGCTTTCCAAATTGGCGTGCTTCACATACTTTTTGCATACCATCAACCTTAAACTTAGGTAGCCCTAGCACAATTTCTTTGGTCTTCATAGACTTCATTCTTTGCATATTTACATGCCCAATTCTCTTATGCCAAATGTCCGTATCTGCAACAACTCTTGAACCCTGTGCAAACATTGTAGCTTTCACATTAGGCATATTTACATCTAGTGTAAACATTTTGCCCACTCTATTACCTTTTGCAACTAACCTGCACTTGTCTTCAATATAACAATCATCAGGGTTAAAGCGCACCTGCAAACCCTGCTCAATCATCTGGCTAACTAAAACTAGATTCTTTGTAATATTTGGAATGTGAAGTACATCTACACGATACTTCACCTTACCATTTTGCATAGACAATGGCACATTTCCAATATGGGCAATATTGGATGAGTAGTATCATCCCTTGTTTCAGCAAAACGTGGCTTTTTAGGATTTTTCATATCCTTAAATCACTCACCAAGACTGGTCATGTGGTTTAAAGCACTTGAATCCACATACCATACATCATCATTGCATGTGGATACATCATTTTTCGACGACACAACATTAAGCACATGTTGCATAGCAAACAACCTTTCATTGTCCTCATTACTTAGGATAGAGTATGCATAATTATTTTGCTGCACTTTTCCAGTTCTCATGTCATTTTGCTTCTTATAGCAATCTATCTCCACATACCTAGATTTGCCACAATAAAAATAGCCTCGTGTATCATTTTGCTGCCTTTGCCAATTTCCATGACCGCTTTGACTCCCCCTGCCTTTGAACTAGTCTTTTTCCACCTGTGTGGTGCTATTGTTGTGATTCATGGGTCTACTGTTGTTGACCATAATTTTTGATTACCGATTCGGCCACCACCTTGGTCACGGCCTCAACCTCGACCTCTACCTGCACTTCTATAGAAGGCCTGTTGCTTTGAATCGCCTTTGTTTTGTGAAGACTGGTCTTCACCCAAACTCTTTTCTTTAATGATCAGCATTGATACCAAATTTATAAATTTAGGAATGTTTTCTTGAATCTGAATAGACGTCTTGAATGCCTTGTATTGTGGCCCGAGACCACGCAGACGTACTTCCATCTTATCTTCATATCAACACAAATACCAATAGATGCAAGGGATTCCAAAATGCCCTTGATCTTAAAGGCATAATCATTCAAAGACATGTTTTTCCTTCTCCACGGTATGAAGATCATTCTTCAACTGAATCTTTCGTGTCTTGGTGTTAGTTTTATACAACTTCACCAAGGTGTCCCATGCCTCCTTGGGTGACTTGGCATCCTATATATGCCCAATCATGGTGTCCTGTATGCTAATAAAAATCTAATACATGACTTTCCTTTCTCCTTGATTCTAATCCTTGTATTTTTTTACATATGCAGCAATCGGATTAATCTCAGGTATCTCTGGTGCCTCTTCATATTCACCTTCAATGTAGTCCCCCAGTAGCCTTTTCCCATCAGAAATTTTCTTAATCTAAACCTCCAAGCATGGAAATTGTTCTTGTTGTCAAGATTCTCTGCAACAATCTGGTTAATTCCATCATTTAACATCTTGTCTACAACACAAACTCACCAAAAATAGCACTCTTGTTTGGCCTGAAAAAACTATTGTATTCTCTGTAGTAGCGGTACTATACTACACGGTGCACCCAAAATATCACCAGTGACATCAATTTGCATACATACACCAGATAGCACCTGTAAGACCTCTTTACAGTACACAAAGTGTCTATACAACCAAACTCCCTTCCTACAGTTCCAAGAACAGAAATCTGCAGAGAATCGAAACTTACCCGCAATGCACGTGAACGCGTGTGAACTGGAAAACGGAGGTCAAGACACACCTGAAATGCATTTTTGGCCAAAATAACTTTTGTCCAAAGAACAAAATAGTAGCTTTATAGCTCCTCTCCCACAAAGATAGATGCTCAATCAAAGTTTGTTTACCGCTGCCTCCCGAAGAGCTTCAACAAGGGTTTAGTAGCCAACAGAAAAGGGGGAAGAGTAGGTGAAGCTCTTACCCTTGTATCACTTCCTGTGCTTCACTTTCTTGCTACTCAGCTTCTTAGCATGAACCAGGCTCTGATATATCTAGAGCTCTTGCAAGTACACACACACTCTTACAAACCCTCGGGGGGGTCACTATCAATCAAAGTTTGTTTGTCGCTGCCTCCCGAAGAGCTCCAACAAGGGTTTAGTAGCCAACAGAAAAGGGGGAAGAGTAGGTGAAGCTCTTACCCTTGTATCACTTCCTGTGCTTCACTTTCTTGCTACTCAGCTTCTTAGCATGAACCAGGCTCTGATACCATGAAAAGTTACAGGGAGGAAGATATCTAGAGCTCTTGCAAGTACACACACACTCTTACAAACCCTCGGGGGGGTCACTATATGTAAATCCTCTATATCACGTGCGTTCAAGGCCTATTTAAAAAGTCCCTTATTTGTGAATTTTTTAGTGAATATAATGTATCCTTTCCTATTCAAATCTGTAAATTTTTTTTAAAATACAATAAATAAATCCCCTTTGTAAATATATTTTTGTAAGTTTTAAATATTTAAAATGTCCTTCTGTTGAACCCACATGATACTTACATATTTATACGAGTGACCCCCTCGAGTACAAACCCTAGAAGAGAACACACAAGATGAGAGGCTGAAAATTATTGTTCTTCTTCTTCTCAACAAAAGGGTTCTACCAAAAGATAAGGGAAATACAACATAAGTACTAAAGTACTTATGTACATGAGGTCCATAATGTGAACACGCTAAGTGAGTGAACTCGCACGATAAATATGCCATAACTCAGTGGTGGACTAGTAGCTAGTGTAATCCAGATGTAGAATCACTGGCTAATATCTATAATGTCAGCATCCTACCAGACCCGCCAGTGATGTAAGTGCAGAAACAGTCACCCAGATATAACATGAGTGTCAGGTCATGTTTAGCTTAACATCTCAACACATGGGCACACATATGCTGATTGGGCTGGTAGTGTCACAGAAAGGAGATCTACAAATGGTTTTATGTTTTCTTTCGAGAGTGCCGCTGTGAGTTGAAGCAGTAAGAGGAAGCCAATAGGGTTCTTGTTGATGAGTATAGAGACCCAAGTATAGAGGTGCTACCATAGGTAGCTTGATGAGTATAGAGACCCAAGTATAGAGGTGCTACCATAGGTAGCTTGGTTATAGAAGCTACTTGGTGATATGGGTGAGCTCGTGGTGGGTAGGGTAGTTTTCATTTATTGTGACAACATGAGTAGCATACAGTTGGCACTAGCAACCCATTATACCATGCTAGAGCTCATTGAGACCGTGCATTATCACTTTGTGAGGGCGAAGGTTCTAAGAGGTGATGTATATCTAGTATATTTTAGCACAAAGGATCAAGTGACTGCATCTTCACACGAAAGCATTGGGCATAGAGAAGATCCATAGGTTTAGCAACTTACTGCATGAAGTTGAGCTCGGGGGGGTGTTAAGATATCGAGCTTAACTATTGCTTCTGTAGATGTTGATGATCCACTTTGGTGATAGCTTCCGCACTTATACCAATGTTTGGGGTTCTCAAACACAACACAACTAACTACTTCTGACACAGCAAAGACACCCCCATTAGGTAACACTAACTTCAATTCCCACATCAGGCTAAACACAAACAGAGCATAGAGAACACGGATTGAGCGGAGATTTGCTAAACAAGATTAGAGAATAACAGAACAGAACTGAAATACCATGTTTGATTGATCAAGATGAATCATACATTGCTTTCTCCTTCTTCTCTTGTAAAAGACGACTACAAAGCTCCTATAAATAGGCGACTTCAGAGAGTTTAGACGGTTGTAACTAGAATGTCACAAGACACTAACAGATGATATCCGACTAACCAGATCATAACAAACTCCGATTGATCAATAATCCGACTGAGTAGAATTCCGACTGAGCAAAGATACATATATCCGACTAAGCAACTATTAGGTAACTATTAGGTATTCTATCTGTAGTTCAACACATGGCACAGCCCGGTGGTTGATTTCAAGGAAATCGGACTTGAATTCACAATCCCTTGATCAGAAAATACTGGCCACATGACAAAATTTGATGCTGCTTCTTCAAATGTCAGGTACTATATCACTTTGCTGCTCAGCCTGCATCCCTTCAACAACTGGAACCTCCTTCAAAACTTCAGTCTTCTCTGCTGATTTATCTTCCACTGAAGTCTCCACTGGCTGCTCACTCTGACTTGCTGTTTGCACACTCAAATTTATAATAGGTACTTCCACCTGAACTTTTGGTTCCTGAAACACTTCCTCCACCTGTACCAATGCTGAACTTGCCCAATCCAAATGTGGTGGTTTTCCTTGAAACTTTTTCAACCTGAACCCATTAATTGGTTTCTCAACCCTAGTTCCAAAAACATCAGCCACAATAAAGGTTCCTTGTCCCAGATCTTCAACAATTTGATAAGGCCCTTTGTATCTCAGTGTTAGCTTACCAGGATGAGGTCCCAACCTGGAATTGTATACCATCACCCAATCACCAACCTGAAACACCTTAAATTTGACATTCATACTCACCCAAGCCTGTCTTCTTCTTTGAATCACCTCAGTGATGTAAGAACTGACTAATCTGTCCTCTTCCAACTGCATCAAATACCTGCTCCTGTACTTCACTGACAAACTTGGAGACATTTTCTCAGCAGTTACTCTTAAACTTGGTACCACAAATTCCATAGGCACAACTGCTTCTAATCCATATACCAACCTGAATGGTGTCATCCCTGTTGTAACTTTAAAAGCTGTTCTATGAGACCACAAAGCAGAGTCCAGCTTCAAGTCCCAATCTTTCTGGTTGTCCTGCACAATCTTCTTTAGGATCCTTACCAATGTCTTGTTGGTACTCTCAACTTGTCCATTCGCCTGGGGATGATAAGCTGTAGACTTTTTGTGCATAATCATATGAGTTCTTGTTAGTTCAGAAATTACATCATTCAAAAAGTGAGTTCCCCTATCACTTACCAGTTCTACAGGACACCCAAACCTGGTCATGATATTGTGATACAAGAACTTTGCAACACTTGCAGCCTTGTTATCCTTCAGAGCTACAGCCTCAGTCCATTTTGTACAATAATCAGTAGCAACAAGGATATACCTGTTACCTCTTTGAGTTGTTGGTTTGACAGGTCCCACAAAATCAATTCCCCACTTCTGAAATGGTTCCAAAGGCAAAATAGGATGATCTGATATTCTATCTGAATTATCTGGCTGTCCAAGCTTTTGACAAATCACACATCTCTTGGCATATTCATGGGCATCTTTCAAAACTGTAGGCCACCACAAACCAGCCTGCAATATTTTCTTTCCTGTAATATCCCCTGAGAAATGTCCTCCTGCTGTTCCTGAATGTGCTTCCTGAATTACTGCCTTCTGCTCATACTCAGGTACACATCTTCTTATCACCTGGTCAATTCCCTTTTTGTACAATGCTCCAGCAATCACTAAGAATGGTCTACTCTTCAAAGCAAACTTCCTTCTCTGATCTGGAGTAAATTTTACTGGCATAAATCCCTCAGTTAAAAATGTTAAAAACTGATCATACCAGGAATCCGACTCAGCAGCCTGAACTTCAAACAATGGGGCATCTGGTAGATCATCATCCACCCCACTTGGTGCTTCTCCAGTTTCCAACCTGCTAAAGTAATCAGCAATAGCATGCTCTTTTCTTGGAGTATGGACAATCACAAAGTCAAATTCCTGTAACAAAAGCATCCACCTGGCTAATCTTCCTGTCAACAATGGCTTCTTAATCAGATACAGCAGGGCTTGGTGATCCACATGAAATATTACCCTGTTCCCCAACAAATAATGCCTGAACTTATTCAAGGAATATACCATACCCAAAGCTTCTCTTTCAGTCACAGCATAATTCCTTTCTGCAGATGATAATATCCGACTGGCATAAAATACTGGCCTGTACCATCCTGTCACCCTCTCCTGCATCAGAATTGCCCCTAATGCTACATCTGAGGCATCAACAAAAATATGGAAAGGTAGAGTCCAATCTGGTGACTGCAAAACTGGTGCAACAGCTACCATCTTCTTCAACAATTGAAATGCCTTCTCTTGAGGCTCAGCCCACACAAAAGCCACATCCTTCTTAGTTAAATGTGTCAATGGTGCACAAATATTGGCTAAATATCTGAGGTACCTGGCATGCCATTTGATCTGACCCACAAACCTCATTACTTCCTTCACATTGGTAGGAGACTTTGCTGTTTGAATAGCCTCAACCTTCTTCACATCAATTGCCATGCCTTCCTGTGAGATCACATGACCCAACAAAATCCCACTCTTCACAGCAATCACACTCTTGTAAGGGTTCAAGGCCAGTCTGAACTGCCTACACCTCTCCAAACACAACTTTAAATGCATCAGATGTAAGTCCTTCTTACCAAAAACAGAGAAATCATCAACAAATACTCTCATGAAGTCTTGTAAGTGTGGCTCAAAAACCTTATGTGCCACATAATTGAATGATGGTGGTCCATTTTTCAAACCAAAACTCATGACGGTAAAATCATATGCACCAAACTCAGTGATGAAAGCAGTTTTATGCTGATCCTCCTCAGCAACACTAATCTGATTGTAACCTAAAAAGCCATCCAGAAAGCTATACATTTCATGACCTGCTACAGCATCTAACACTGCATCACAAAATGGCATTGGAAAAGGATCTGTTATGGTTGCTGCATTGAGTTTCCTGTAATCAACACATACTCTCAGCTTCCCATTTTTCTTAGGCACCACAATTATTGGAGATAACCATGTCACCTGGCTCACAGGTTTAATGAACCCTACTGCCAACAACTTATCTATTTCTTCCTTCACCTGCAATGCAAAATTCGGATTCATCCTATACCTTTGCTGCACCACTAGAACTGCATCTGTTCTTAAATTAATCTGATGCTGATGTAATGCAGGATCTATACCCTTCACCTGAGAATACTCCCAAGCAAAGACATCTATATAGTCCTGTAACAACTGCAAAAGATCCTCCAAAAATTGTCCTTCCACCTGCACACTTACTTTCACCATCCTTGGTTCTGCATCTGTACCCAAATTTAGTTCCTTAAGATCATCTTCTTTAACTCGACTGGACGTGCCATACTTCTTGTCATAAATCCTTATAGCCATCTGTCCTGCCTCCTTTTGCTCTTGTTCCATCTGTTCCTTAGTAGCAATCTCTGTTTTCTGTTCCAGCAACTGCCTGAACACTGTCCCTTCAATCTCTTGACCTGGCAAGAACTCAGACTCTTCCTGATTCTGATATTCCACAAGCTGCAATATTCTTTCTACATCAACATCAAATAGTGGCACCACTGTTGGATTAGCCATTAAAAACTGTTCCTCCTCATCATCTTCTATTTCTTCAGCAAGATTAATTGTCTGTGCAAACAATGGCTTTTCTTTAAGAGACATATTTCTCTTACCCTGCATGGTTACAGTAATCTTCTTTTTCCCCTTGGTCAGAACCACCATATTCAATCCCCAATCCTGTTTAACTTTAGCCATTCTAAACCAAGGCCTACCCAGTAACATTTCATAAGGTGATAGTGATTCTGACATTCTGATTACCACAAAATTTACCAAGAATCCCATACCTGCAACTTCAATTTCCTGCTGCTTCAAAATTCCCAATGGTTGCACCCTGGTTTGATCTGCCATTTTCACCTGAAATGGTGCTGGGGCTAAATTTGCTGCACCCATTTCTTTGTATACAATTTCAGGGAGAATGTTAACCCCTGATCCTCCATCCAAAAGAACTTCATCAAACACCCTGCCCTGGTACTCAACCTTAATGACAGGAACCACAAAGTCAACATCTGCTGGATCAATGCTATTAACTGCTGGAACCAAAGGCGGATTATCTCCTGACTGCTGATCCTGAAGTCTTTTAAGCAATCTTTCCTTAAATGCTGGAACCAAAGCTAACAACTGATCTAATGACAATTGCAAGGGAGAATTTATGAGTACCTCAAACCAATCTTTGTCCCTTTCATCCTTCATCTTCACATTGCTTTCTGACTGATGCAGAACTAACTCGTCTTCATCCTCCAACTCCGATTCTTCTTGCTTGTCCTGATTCTTCAAAATTCTTCTTTGTACCTGGTCCCTGATGCCTTTTTGTTCCTTCCAATCAATTGGTCCTTTCTGTTTAGACCTGGTAACAGCCAATACCTCAATATCCTCAATCTGCAAACATTGGTTACAGTCACAAGCCCAATCCTCAGTATGCTCTTTGCTTTGCTGCTCCTGTATTTTTGGACCTTGCGTTACCTGTACCTGTTCATCTGCTAATTGAATCATGATTACATTTGCTTGAGCTGCTGGTTGATTCTGTTGTTGCTGCTGCCCCTGCTGGTTATTCTGATTGTACCTAATCACTGGGACACCTCTTTCTTCTCTATGTTTCACCCATAAGGCACATCCTGGCCCTATCCAATGATCTGGTGCTGAACAATAAACACAAGGCATGACTCTTGCCTGTCTTCCTTCATTGTTTTCCTGTTCCCTCCATGGTGGTCTATCAAATCTTGCTCTCTGAAATACTCCTCTACCCCTAGTGGAAGCAACCTGGTTTGCTGCAACCTCACCCCTGCCTCTACCTGCATAAGGTGTAGTCTGACCCCTGTTCTTGGGATTATACCAACATAAAGCTGTCTTATGCCCATCCTTTTCACAAATTTCACAGAACTTCTTTTCTTTTGGTGCTGCAACAGAATAACCTATCTTTCTCAATTTACTTACCAAATCCTCCTCTTTGGATTGCTTTGCTTTGGTCTTGTGCTTTTTCTTTGTCTTCACCTCTTCTTCCTCACTGTCGGATCCTACTTCTGAATCCTCCTGCTCAGAATCTGATGCTGACTCTGGCTGGTCATCTGAATCCGAATCATTCTTTCTGGTGTGTTTGCCCTTGCCGCTTCCAAGTCTTTTCTCTACTCTAGCTGCTGCAATTACCAAATCATTAATTCCACCTGCAATATCAATGCTAGCCACTGCATTTTTCAGCCCACTTCTCAATCCTTTCAGAAAATAACCTGCCAGCATCTCATTGGTGGGTCTCTCATTTCCCTGTAACCTTTCAACCAGAATTCTGAATTTCTGAGCATAGTCCTCTACAAGCATCTTCTTCTGTCTGATGTCTCGGAGTTTTCTTAAAATGTCTGTTGGAGTCTTTTCCCTCCTGAATCTCTGTAAAAAGGCTGTTCTAAGATCATCATATGTTGGGAAGTGTGGTATCCCATATTGGCTAAACCAACTCATGGCCTTCCCTTCTAGAGTTGCTGCAAATTGCTGCAATTTAACTGCATCATTGTACAACACAGTATACCCATTTGCTTCCCATTTTGTCTCAAACTGAGCTACATGACAATCAGCATCCTCCTTAGATCCTCCGCTGAATTTAGCTGCTTTCACCCTAGGGTTGGGTAGTTGTTGAGCCATCGGATTTGGCTGAGGTGGTTTCCTAGGTCTTTGCCTGGTAGCCCCCCTTAATGGGTTGAACTGAAGACTCCTTCTAACTCCTGCAGACCTTCCTGTCAGGATTAGGGCGCCTAGAAGTCCCCCCACTAGCCTCCTCTCTGGTGCAACTGAACTTTCCCCCCCTTGGCCTACAACAATTTCTTCAGGGATTTGGTGTTCCTGATCATCTTCACCCTCGTCAGCATAATGAAACGGGTCAGGGTTACCAATTCGGGCCTGAGCCCTGGTATAGTAAACCCTTCCTACTCTTCTGTCCCCCTCTGACATTCATTTCCCTTCTCGTAACAGAACGGGACCAGCGGGATCGCCAATGTGTTTGGGGTTCTCAAACACAACACAACTAACTACTTCTGACACAGCAAAGACACCCCCATTAGGTAACACTAACTTCAATTCCCACATCAGGCTAAACACAAACAGAGCATAGAGAACACGGATTGAGCGGAGATTTGCTAAACAAGATTAGAGAATAACAGAACAGAACTGAAATACCATGTTTGATTGATCAAGATGAATCATACATTGCTTTCTCCTTCTTCTCTTGTAAAAGACGACTACAAAGCTCCTATAAATAGGCGACTTCAGACAGTTTAGACGGTTGTAACTAGAATGTCACAAGACACTAACAGATGATATCCGACTAACCAGATCATAACAAACTCCGACTGATCAATAATCCGACTGAGTAGAATTCCGACTGAGCAAAGATACATATATCCGACTAAGCAACTATTAGGTAACTATTAGGTATTCTATCTGTAGTTCAACAACCAATGGCATGGTTTCTTGGGGGTGCACTACTAAGAAACCCTATGTATAACATGCGTTCAAGGGGTATTTAAAAAACCCCTTACTTGTGAATTTTTCATGAATAAAAAGGCTCCTTTTTCTTTATAAACTGACCGGTTTTTTTCAAAATTGATTAAAAAACCCCTTCTGTAAATGTATTTCTATAAATTTACCTTAAAATTTTGAATTAAAAAATCCTTTGATTTGAGCTCACATGGTACACTAAATATTTTTAGGTGAAACCCCCGAGCATGGTTGGTGAGATTATGGTTGATATGCTACTAGTGGATGATAGGCTATGTGACACAGCCACTTTGGAGTACTAGAGTTATGGCATAGTTATAGTGCCATCTCATATAGTCAAATTCATACTATGGATCAACCATTGTATGTTATTGTAGGAGAGTACTTTCCCTTTCTGTATCTTATCTTTGAGTTATATGGTTGTAGAGAAGAGAAGAGGATAGAAGAAAATTCAGCCATCCACCTCTCTCTTGTGTCTTGCACTGTCTTATGTGTGTGTTTTCTTCTAAGGAACTCAAGCTCTTCCTCTCCCCCTCATTCTCTTTAATGTCGAGCGAGATGTGAGAGATTCAAATGATACATGTACATGTGTACAAAGGACAACAACTCACACCTAACAATGACATATTCTTAAGTGGTGTCTCGCTGGTGCTTTCATGATGATATATACATTGGTAATCAGTATAAATTCTTGCATGGTAAATAAGAACTACCACTTCACTTCAACCCAAAAGTATAGTACTTTAATTTCCAATAGTACATACACCCTACCATGTATACACCCTTTTAGAGATCTCTAGATTCTTTACATAACCTTCCACTTGTATTATAGAGTAATGAGGTAATTAATCCCTCATCCTATGACGTGTCTCCTCCTTATCCTCATCCTAAAATAAATGGATAAACATATAAACACTTTAATTAAATGCATATAAGGGACAAAAAATCAACAAAAATATACTCCAATCGACAAAGAATTCATACATCTTATTTCTTGGAATCAACCATACTCCCGCATGTATGTTATTGTAATTTGCCATAAATGCACGATTCCTTCCTTGAATCTCTCACATGGACACACAATCTTTTAGCACAACCACTTATGTTGACTCCTCATGGGTGGCACATGATCCTCAAATGATGAAGGTGAAGCTGCATCATTTCTCATAAAGCACCTATAAAACTACACAAAATTAGATATACATGGGTCCCAAAATAACTCTTGGCTAATTTATGTCTTTTTAATCTCACTACATAGTTACAGACATGGGTATAGGTGTGGCTATACTACACAAAACTATACACACGCTAATAGTTGTACACATAGCCACGTACTAAGATTAAAAAAGCTTGGATTCTCTTGTGCAAATTGATGAACTCATACTCAAGGTAAGATTTTCAACTCTCTATTCCTCTCCTTATTTATTTCATTCATTCATATGCATATTTAAGGTTAGATTACAAGAGGATGGCTAGACTTATCTCTAACTTTTAATTATTTTATTTTTCTTCTTCTTCTCACTTCTCTATCTCTGAAAAGAGATTTACTCTATTTGTTTTAAATCTCCTTTAATGGTAGGTAAAACATATTAAATATTTTTCAATGAACTTTATTATGTTTTCTTATTTTGTTGGTTTATGGTTTATGGTTAGCTTCATTTCAACAATCAATCACAAAAGGTAAGCCTTTCTTTTTATTCATAATCATATTTTTTATTTATTTCATCTCTTTGATTCTTTGCTTTTATGCATAATGCTTAAGCCTAATGCCATTTACTCTATTTGTTTTAAATCTCCTTTAATGGTAGGTAAAACATATTAATATTTTTTACCTTTAATGCTTAAGCCTAATGCCATTTACTCTATTTGTTTTAAATCTCCTTTAATGATAGGTAAAACATATTAATATTTTTTAATCAATTTTATTATGTTTTCTTATTTTGCTGGTTTATGGTTTATGGTTAGCTTCATTTCAACAATCAATCAAAAGGTAAGCCTTTCTTTTTATTCATTATCATATTTTTTATTTATTTCATCTCTTTGATTCTTTACTTTTATGCATAATGCTTAAGACTAATGCCTTTATGCTCGCATCCTTTTCTTATTTTGTACTATAGGTCTTGCCTTTTTTTGAGCGCCCAACTCTTGTAAACCACTTAAGGTAAGCTCTTACATATATAAACTCTTTTTCCATTTCTGCTTTTCTTGTTTACACCCTCGGTTTCTAGGGTTTAGGGTTAATTATGTGAACAAGATCAAATATATATACATAATAAAGCATGCTATATGCTCTATGCATGCATGTATAGGCTATGCATACTTTATACATGCATAAAGAGAGCATGATTTATGCATGCTCTATACATGATAAAACATGCATAGAGTATTGATGCTCTATGCTCTATGCATGCCTAGATTATGCATAATCTATGCCTATTGCTCATAGGCTTATGCATATAACTCTCTTTATGCATGCACAGAGTATGTATAGAGAGTATGCATGCTCTATGCATATTGCATATTGCATATTGCTCATATGCATAGAGCATGTGCATGCATAAAGAGATCATGCACACTCCATGCATGCTTTATATATGCATAAAGAGAGAGTGTACTTTAAGTATATGTAGAGTATGCATGCTCTATGATGCATATTTTTGACAATATGATGCATATTGCATACTCCATGCATGCTTTATATATGCATAAAGAGAGAGTATGGTTTAATTATATGTAGTTTATGCATGCTCTATGATGCATATTTCTCACATAGGCTTATGCATATGCCTTATAGGCTTTATGCTTGCATAGACTATGCATGCATAAAGCATGCTCTATTCATATTGCTCATAGGCTTATGCATAGAGTATGCATAGACCATGCTCTATGTATATAATATACATAGATCATGCTCTATGCACATTCTTGTTACATATTACTTTTATACATAGAGTATGTGTGCTCTATGCATATTTCTTATAGGCTTATGCATAGAGTATGCATGTATAGAGCATGCATAAAGAAATGTGCATACTACATGCATATTTCTCACATAGGCTTATGCATATGCCTCATAGGCTTTATGCATGGGTAAATTGTGCTCTCTTTATGCATGCTCTATGTATATTTCTCACAGGGTTTGCATAGAGTATGCATATATCATGCTCTATGCTCTATGCATATTGCTCATAGCTTTGTGTATATACCTTGCATATACTTCATACACTTTATGCATGCATAGAGTATGCATGATCAATATAGATATACCATGTATATTGCTCATAGGCTTATGCATATACCTTATAGGCTTCATGCATGCATAGAGTATGAATGATCTATGTATGCGTAATGCATGCTCTCTTTATGCATACTGCTCATAGACTTATGCATAGAATATGCATGCATATTGCACTTACGCATAGAGTATGCATGCTTTTATGCATAAGGCTTAAGGCTTAAGGATTTTATGTATAGAGTATGCTCTCTTTATGCATGCATAGAGTATGCATGCTCTATGCATAGCCTAAAAAGTATAGTCTTAGTATTGCTCTCATGCTTACTTCATTTTCTTATCTCACCTTTTTTTGAGCTCAGCTCTTCTCAACCCCACAAGGTAAGATCTTATAGACAAGCTCTATTACTATTTATAATTTTCTTTTTTACACCCTTGGGTTCTAGGGTTTAGGGTTAGTATGTATGCTTATAGGCCTACTCTATTATACAGAAGCCTATGAGGCATACTCTATGCATGCATAAAGAGAGTAATGCCTTAGATTTTTATGCATAAGCCATAAGGTTTGTGCATAAGCCATAATGCATAAGTTTATGGCTTGTGTATAAGGCTCTACGACATACTCTCTTTATGCATGCATATAGTATGCCTCATAGGCTTATTCATTAAAGGCTTACGCTTATGCATAAGGTTCATGCATTTCTCTCATGCATAAGTTCTTATGCCTCATAAGGCTTGTACATAAGTTCTTATGCGCATAAGCCTCATGCATCGCTCTTATGCATAAGCTCTTATGCCTCATAAGGCTTGTACATAAGTTCTTATGCGCATAAGCCTCATGCATTGCTCTTATGCATAAGCTCTAATTATTCCTCATAAGGCTTGTGCATAAGCTCTTATGCATAGCCTAAAGTATAAGGCTTATATAATCATATCTTATACAATAATATGGCCATTGCCGTGAGAATGAGGAGCCCATAGATATAACTATTTATTATTCCTTGGGAGATGATGGTGTCCTTTTGTGGATGATATGGGGAGGAGGTCTTACTATAGCTTGCACTAAGTGGTGAATTAAACATACAAGTACTCCTTCAAACAGTGGGGGGGAACAAAGAGACAAATAATTTGTTCATGTAGTTCAATGCATGTATGAGTGGTTTCTTAATCCCCTTTTCCCATAGGTTTTATTAACCACTGGGCTAGAGATGTCGTTCATAAAGATATTGAATAGTAGGAGGTCGCACATAATGAGATACGTGAGGGAAGGAAGAGGCTTGCTAGCTCAATAATCAAGGAAAGAGTGGAAGAAGGTGATCAAGGACGTTAAGGATGACAATTAGTACCCATACCAAAAGGTGGCACACCATTTGCCATTGGAGAAATATGGCACCACAAAGTAGGGGTCTAGAGGAAAGGCGGCTTAGATCGTCAGATTTATAAGTTGTTGTGAATGTGGTTTCTTATGCATTGCTAAATATGTGTGTGTTTTATGCATTTAACTTCATGTGCTACATGTTACGGGTGAACAATTTATCTTGTAGATGTCATACTGAAGCTAAAACTTGTGAGTGGCTTAAAAAGAGGGAGTGGTGATTGATGAATGACATGCAGAGAGCCCGACGTTACTATGTGGTGAGTAATTGATCTTACATGTAATTAATTTCTTTGAAGATTTATGTGAGTGTGTTTTAGTACTAAATGTGCACTTTTTTCATTATGTGATTAGAAGGATGATGAAAGTGGCTAGGATGAAGTTGCAGTAGGTGATGGGGAGTTCAAGGATAGAGATGGCGATGAAGAGGAGGGTGATCAAATTTGAATATAATCTTTGTAATATTATGAAGATTATCTTAGTTTGCTTATTTATTTTGAAACAATATTTTAACCTTGCACATCTTTATTTGTAATGTATGTATGTATATATATATGTATGTATGTACGTATGTATGTATGTGTATATATATATGTATATGTATATGTGTGTGTATACACACACACATATACATATAATTATATATATATGTATATATATACATAGATATATGTATATACATACCTATATGTATATATATACATACCTATACGTATATACATATAAGTATGTATAATTGTACATACATACATACATACATATGTATGTATGTATGTATATATAGGCAGCTTTCTCTTATTCCTTGGGTGAAATAAATAACTAACTGTACCCTAGACACCCATCCATGAGACTATATGTCACGTGTCACACCACCTCATCTAGCATTGTGTTAATGTGAATGGAAGGAAAAAAGGATCTTTATGGTCTTGGAATTGAGATTTCTATACATGTGAGATATAGTCAAGATCCCACCGCTGTTGATTTATTGGAGACAGAGGATTCATGTGTTGATTCCTCTTCCCTATATCTCTCTATGGTATTGCAGGATACTAATGATAATGTTTTGCATATGGATATCTCTGTTCTTGATGATGATCCACAGGAGCTCATTTTTGCTAGCAATGATATAGATGTGCGGTTTCTTTTTTAATCTATTTTTTAGGTTCCTGCTGATACACATGTGGAGGTTCCATTGCTTGGGTCTACCATGCATGCTTGTGATGATATTCCAGGTGCACAGGATGGTCATATGGATAGGCTGTAGTCAAATAATCAGATGTCGGTTCCACCTGACAATCCCCACTCCTAGTGTGTTAGAGTCAGACTTCCCAACTTGTGATTCCGGATAGTCCCATTGTTCAGATCCAAGCACATTCAATACTTCCACTTGCCAGTGTGCAGACACATCGAATACCTTTCTGGATGGTCTAACTCAATCCTTTAGATGGTTTGTCGTCTGACATGGAGGACACAGTTGATACCTTTTTGAATAGTCCATTTGATTATACCGATGGTCTAATTCATCAGAGTTTAGCATTGGATCTTGTACTAGCATTTCAACAGATGTTCCGAGCTTCTATGGAGGATGTTTTTGACCCACATGCAGTTGTCTTCACATGGTCCAACAATATGAAGGATCCCTTGGTGTAGTCCGTCGTTATGTCTTCTGACGGTTGAGTTTTTGCCTATTCAGATTGCTTTTCCTGACTACTCCCACTCAGCTCATTTTTGGCATCAACATATCCATCTAATTTCTGACTGTTGGGTCTCTGTATTCGAGGCGAATGCTTCGTGGAGAGAAACAACATATACTACACATTCGTGGAGTCTAGATCTTCTTATGGATGTGTGGTTTTACACTTTCATTTTGTACCCTATAGCATTGATGCAACTGTACATAGTATGTGCACTGCCGTGGCATTGTATTATGTTGTTTGTGGGTTTGGGTTTTCGGATTGCTCATCCAATTCACCATGCGTGTCAAGTGTTGATGGGCATGTGCACACACCCTTAGTAGGAGGGTAGCATCCACTTACATTAGCACTAAGATAGAGTGGGATTACTTCATTAGGAGTAATTATCCATTCAAGATAAGGGGTTACAAGCATGATGAGTGGTTAGAGCTTACATAGGAGAGTGGAGAACACCCACATGCTTGGGGGGTTACACTAGAGAGTGGGCTAGTGGGGTAGGCCAAGAGTTACTCATCCATTACTATTTAAGCACCCCATTGTATCTTGTATGAGAGGACTTGTATGAGAGGAGGAGATGATAATAAGATCCTATGCGCTTATGGCCCGATTATGCGTGTTAATCAATTCTTGTTATACCTGAATTAATTGAGTTCATTGAGTCATTAAGCATGTTATGTTAGGGGGCTATTATGTCCATGGGTGTGTTAATCTCTCTCTATCACCCAAGGGCGTAGTCTCACACTAATACTAAAAAATCTAGAGTTTGAAAAAATCCATGAGTTTTTTTTCCTTTGTGTCATGTTGATAGCGACATTAAATAACATGGTGCTCGAGTCCGTGGACCTTGATTTTGTGTTGTAGATTTTCCAACGAAGTGTGCTATGAGAGCTTCTTGGAGCGAGCTCATAGAAGCTCAAGTTAGGCATGTGATGGGTGTGGTAAATGCCATGCTATCAGACTTGAGCTAGCTAGTTATGTTGGAACTGATCACATGTATGTTTCCTTTTAGACTATACTATTAATATCATGTCGAGTCTCTGTTGATTTTCTTACTATTCTTAAGTATAGTTGATGTTACATTATTTTTCATTGAAACCCATGAGGAGGTGATGGAAATTCACATATTTAGAAAGTTTGGGTCATGCGTGGAAAGTGGAGGCTCCTTGCGCCACAAGGCATAGGCTACACTCACAATGTCGTGGGAGAACACACAAGCTCGAATCAACAACTATTATGCTATAGCTAGCTCACATAAACAGGATCATGGTGTGTCACTCACCTCAGATCGCTTACATTCTAGATTCTTGTAAGGAGCTTGGTCACGAAGAGCACTCAAAAGCTCAATTTTTTGTTGTCCTTGCCTCAACATGCTCCTTGTAGCTTGATCCTCTTGCTCACTCACTCAAAAGCTCGATTTTTTGTTGTCCTTGCCTCCACATGCTCCTTGTAGCTTGATCCTCTTGCTCACTCACACAATAATATGCAATCACGTAAGAGCTCACACACAAGTGGCAAGGATGCAAGAGATCAAAGAAGAGCACGCTAGATAATGCAAAAGATAATGGGTGGTGAGAGCTGCATTTTAGGTTTTTTTGGTGACCTCTAGGGTTCACACTCTTGGGTGGCCAAAGTTAAAAGTCTAGTTCTCAGGCTCATTTGGCCACTCTAACTAGTGTAAACACCTATTCTAAGCTAGCACTCTCAACCTAGGATTCCATGGCATGGCTTTATACACAAATGATGATCACACACAAAAAAAACTACATTACCAAATTCTTGATGTAGTCTTTAGTAGTAGTGTGTAACATGCCCCCCTTACTGATGCAGATGCTATCCTTGGAAGATGTTGATGAAGATGTGTTGATGTCACATACAAGAAGGCATATTGCGATACCTACATAAAACACAAGTCAACAAGTAAAAGATGTCTTGTAAAAAGAATAAGGTTAAACAAGGAATCAAAAGAAAAGGATATGCATGCATGGAGAGTATTTCTTTTTTGGCTATGACTAGTTTAATGTTAATCATGTGTCATAAAGAGGAACGTGAAGTTAAATTTAACTTAGAGGTTGGTAATAAGTCTATCCATACTTGAGCTAATTTTAGTCACATGACTATGGTTATGGTTCAAGGTCAAGGTACTCGACTTTGTGCAGTTAGAACATATATGCTAAGACTATTGGAGAGATAGCTAAAATGATTAAATTTTATTCCCATTTTATTGAGGTGGGTGTTTTTTTAATAAAAAGTTTCTAAATATATAAGGATTAGGCACCAATCTGTAGAGACCAATGCAATGACCCATAGACCTCTACTAAGAGTATCAAAGGACCGCCAAGAATCTCTTGATTATGGTGTTGGTAGAGTCTCTATTTTATTATCTTTTTTTTGACACAATGTTCTACCCCATGAGGACAAAGGCATCGGTCTTAAGGTATTGTTATAAGGAACCAAGAGTCCTATGAGGATCCTATATGGTGATAGTTATCATCTTGGTCACTTTTTTTTGTTTTGATTTGTTTTATTATTATTATTTAAGATATAAAATATATAGAAGTCTTCTCATTACAACTAACCTAAAGGATTAGAATAAAACTAAAGACCACTAAAATATGAGTGGGAGTACATGGCATTCCACATTGGCACAAGCTATGTACAGAGCCTATGCATCAATATACACAAGAGCCTATGCATAAAGCACAAGGCTATTTTGTCTCTTCATTTTCTCACCCCTCTCCTCCCCCCCCCCCCTTCTATGCAAGTTGATATTTGCAGGCTTTTGGGTTTTTTAGCTTATTCGAAAAGCTTTGGTTCATTTTGGTCCTCACCCTAAGGAGGACCCAATGGCAGCCACTCCGTCATCCCCGATCGAAGCCACCGATGCTTGCATTTCCTTCTCCAAAGTGGATCTTCAGGTTCTTGCCAATGACTATTTCCTCACTTGTTGAGGCCTCCACCCTGGTCTACAAAACTTTTGGTAGCCACCTCGCACGCGAACACCTCATCATGGATCTTTTTCAAGCTAGCCTCATTAGTGGGACAACTTGCAAAAATCACCGATATTCACCCTCTCCAGTCCTCCCAGAGAGGGCCCCTCCGGCCCCCACCAATATGGCGGTCACTAATCCCTTGTCAAGATTCCCCACTAGATCATGTTCTAAGAGGTTGGCCGGCCTCTTTGAGCCCCCGGAAAGCCCCTCCCCCCAACTTTCCTCTTTGATGGATCCCCCTCAGTATAGCACCCCTCCTCGGCCTCTCCGCCACTCCACCCTCTCTCACCCCCATCTCCCCCACCTCCTCCCCTAGTCTCATCTCACCAACTTTACCCGTTGTGCAGCGCACTCTACCCTGCTTTTATCATCCGAGCCCTATCTTCCCCCCTTCTTCCTCTCTAGAGAACTCTCATCACCCCTCTAGCAACCCCTGAGACGACCTGGTGCGAAGGTAGCCGACAGGATCAGTCCATCGCTTGATTCATCGATTCTCCAATCCAGTAGATGAAAAGATACAGGGAACTGACCTACCTATGTGTATTATTATGAAGGGAAAAACATGGAGAACTTACATTAGGATTGTTATGGTCAGACTAAGGGGAGCTGACATAATACCCAAGCGTTAGAATATTGTGATATGAGGTCCCGAGTGAGTCATTCTACTCTTAGTATGCTTTTTGCTGCCAGAATATTGTATAGAGAGAAGGGGAGATGTCTCACACTAAGAACATATGGATGTTAGATCACCCATATGTCTCACACTAAGAACATATGGATGTTAGTGAGTCATTCTACTCTTAGTGTGCTTTTTGCTGCCAGAATATTGTATAGAGAGAAGGGGAGATGTCTCACACTAAGAACATATGGATGTTAGATCACCCATATTTTTAACAATTCCAATATATACACTATTCCTTTTAAACCAAATTTTGGGCCCATATAGATGAAAAGATATAGGAGGAGCCTTGGACTATAATTATTAACAAAAATCTACTTGAGGAACAAATGAAAGCTCAAAGATGTGTATACATGGGAGCATACAAACTTAAAGGAAGTTGATCCTTAGATATTCTAGATATACACTAATTATGCTAAGAAGTTGATTTTAGATATTCTAGATATACACTAATTATGCTAAGAAGTTAAAAGACAAAGTTGACAATCTTTTAAGGTGACCAATAGTGATTAATTGTTTCCCATAGTAGTAGTGCATGTGAAGAAAGGAAATCTTAGAGTGCATGATTGGCAAGGGACATATAGGTTTACTACTAAATCTAAGAAATACTATGGCATTAGGGTTCCTCTAAGAAACAAGCATATGAGAATTTAGTCCAGCCAAAAATTCATTTAGTTAATGTCATGAATGCAAGGAGGTGAAGTGAAGAACAACTTGAAAGATTAAGTCAATTAGGATACACCTAAGCAAGTCGCAAAGTCCGATCCATATCGAGGTTGCGTGTGCTCTAAAACTAGATTTGGTGCACCATGATGGAAGTTTGTAGACTATAACTCGACATCACTAGGTGGATCTTCTTCCTCACTTGGGCCTTCTAAGATATAACGTGATGTTAGATGAGTAGTTAATGGTCTCAATGCATTCTCGCTATGAAATGGGATAGAAACTAAAGGTAAGGTGGTCAAGCATCTCATGCCCTAAAAAGCCAAAATAAACTTCCTTACTACTACCTAGAATGGAGGTGGTGTGGGTAAAAGTATCTCATGAAATGATGGGGTGAGTGCACGATAATGCTCTTGCCTCTATTGCTCGTCTACTTCCTCAAGGGGTGTTCCAACTTGATCAAGCCCATTGACCACGTAAAAAACACTCAAGTCGTCATGCCTTTACGATGTTACTCCTACCATGGATTGGAGTAACAATGTCCCATAGCATTGAAAATAAGTTCTAAAAACCAACAAAGAGGGGACAATGTAAAGAGAATATGCCATTCACATGCATGACATGGAGCGATGGGATGAAATTGCAATAAAAAAGTTTAACAAATGCATATTTAGAACAAGTCTCCCCTAAAGATTCATAAAAGTAATGAGAGTGGGTCTGGAAACGTGGTATTCTAGTCACTTTGGAAATGATAGGTGCAATTGTGTCACGCTAATTGAAATCCATTTCTTGGTACCTGAAACTGGTACCTGAAACATGAACAGCCAGTTTTATAGAAAAAGTTAATACATTGAGATTGTTAATTCTCTTGTTCTATTGTTATTGTGCTCCTCTTTTTTCTTTTGGGCTATGGGGGTTAGTTCATATGTATATTTTCACTAAATATGTATAGATGTATAATTCTCTTCGCATATAGACATGAAGAATTGTTGAGGAGTGGAGAGTTTCTAGGGGATAAAGATTTAGGCTTTATGGAAATATCTCGCTTCCTATTGAAGGTTATCCCTAGACATCAGGGAGGCTTATTTCTATAGCCATCCTCTCTAGCTTTTATCCACTTGGGATTCTTGCTTTGGGGTGTACTTAGTTATTGATGCTATTGACTAATCAAAGATTAAAGGTGGTAAGAGGCACGAATATGACTTGCAAGTTCCTAGAGAGGTGTTGGCATTGATGCGAGAACTTGTTGAGTAGTAGGCATTTCCTCAAGTGCTAGGCTATCTTGAACTACTTTTGAAAGTGGATTCTAGTCAGGCATTAAAGAACTCATAAAGGCCTCATGGGTGGGAACTAGAGGCTTTGTCAAAGTCTTCTTTTCTTAAGGGACATACCATCTTTTGAACAGCTTTTAAAATTTAAGTTTTTTGGGATGTTGGCAATGAAGGCTCACCATTTTGTTTTCCCTTGTCTCCTCTGGTATTAGGGTTGGCAAAGATTATTGATTGGCCGGAAGATGTGTCTATGAATGATACGGTTATAGATATCTGCATTCTCTTCAGCACCCAAATCCAAGTGTTACCCTCGTAGTAGGCTTGAGCTTGAAGAAGACAAGTTGGAATCAATTGAGAGGTAACCTGTGGTTTGGATTAATTTTTGTTGCAAGGGGCGGTAGGGCCTCATGGATTTTTTGATAGTGGGTTGGCAAAGCAATTGGTGGAGAGGCTTTAGGGACCCACTTAAGGTAGTCTCTGGCTTTCTTTGATGGTGTCTTGCTGGTAGTTGGTTCTGTATAGAGGTAATATAGTTGTGCAGCTTCTTGAAGATGAAGAACCTTGTGGTGGTGAAATGGATGTTGATGTAGAAGAAATGACATTGGATTGTGTTGATGTTGAGGCTTTGTCCTTGGAGAATTCAGATTCTTGCTGCTAGTCTAATGCATTTGATATGGAGGCAGTGTTTGTGAAGTTTAAAAGTGTAGGGTTAGAATTTTTTGCCCACCCCACTGAGACACTCTTTGCGGCCCAGTTGATTCCGCATTGAGCCGCTATTATCTAGGTCCATCCAATAATAACATGTTCTTTTAAAGCTCCTATAAGCATGACCAAAAAGCTACCAAACCAAGTGCATATTATCACCATAGATGATAGTTTTAAGCAAACCAAGTACTTTGGTAATTTGGCACTTATACCCTCTATTCTTATGTTAGACTTTTCAAGTTAGGTTTACCCAACTGATTCCATGTAACAAAGGAGAGTATATTGTGACTAGCACAACCATGTCAAGAAGATCGTTATAGAACACTTTACCATAGGCGATAAGAAATTGAATATGTGTTCTTAGAGCTAGGATGTGATCATCCAAGTTGTCGATTACCTCTCCAATATAAGCTTGTGCAATAGGTCTAAGGTTTGCTTCTCAATGTTGTTGAAGTTTTCCCATCTTTCCCTTGCCTCCTATTGGGCTTGGATCTTTTTTTGAGTGGCCCTTTCCATGGTGACTTACTTGTCATGTGAAGCATATAAGGATAAGAAGTCCATAGTATTGTTTAAACTTACTACCATTAATGAAACTGACACTTTCAACTTCGTGAAAAGTCTCAACACATATAGTACCTTGTGGTGTAACTTCACAAACCTTAAATGGTCCCTTTCCAATATTTTTGAGCTTTTTCTTTTCACTACAGACCCCATACATAAGTACAAAATCTCCTGCCACCTTGATCTCATTTTGTCCTTGAGATTTTGGTCAAACCACTTCTTTCTTTGATCCTTTTCTAGCAGCATGTTTTGTACTACAATTTGTCTTTCCTTTGTAAGTTATTCTAAAATAAACAACCAGTCATCAGCCAATTCATTACTATTAAGCTTTTTAGTTACAACTATCCTTAAGCTAGGGATCATGAGCTCCGAAGACATTACTGCCTCAAGTCCATACACCATATTAAAGGGCATACAACCAATTGCAACTTTGTAAGATCTATGGAAATATGCCCATAAATATGTTGTGAGTTTAGATTCCTAGTCAGTGCATCGAGCCTCAATAGCCTTTGTAAATATCAAAATAAGGATATTCTTGGTGCTCTCTGCTGCTCAGCCATTTGCTTGTGGGTAATAGAGTGTTGACTTGTGATGTGTGATTATTGGAAATAGGGTTGTAGGACTGTGTGCACACACACACATAGTGGAGAATCTCAAGGGAATACACAATGGCATGATAGATAGATAATGAATGTGTGCAATATAAACATGATAAGTATACCCCAAGATGGATGTATACTAGCACATGGGAAAAAACTTCCTAAAGACAAAAAAAGTGCCCCGGATGGTTCTAGTGTGTTCACAAACATCACTACAAAATATGGCTACGAATCCCCCGTGGGAGTGAAGTTGTGAACAAGGGGGGTAAGTTGGCACTAGAGGTACAAAGATGTGCAAGGATCTTTGGATTATGATAAGAAGCCCTGACTAGTCTCCAAAGGGAAGTAAGTTTAAAGCTTTACAAAAAGCTTCAAAATTCTCAAGTGAGAGTGAAAGAGGACTTGTCAATACCTTTCAAGTGCCATAGTGCTCTGATTGTCAGTGAAGATGGTAGTGGTTGAGGACTCGTCAATACCCAAATCAGCTAACACACCTGAGCCAAACAAACTCAACTATAGATGTAAACGCTACCCTGTACTCAACTTCATAGTTAGAAGTGACCACAATGGGTTTCTTCTTGCTTAGCCATGATATACATGAATCACCAAGGAAAAAGAAAAAATGACTCATGGACACTCATGTGTCATAACGTCTAGTCCAGTCTGAGTCTGTAAATGCATGCAACTCTGATTTACCCCCTTGGGATAGAATTACCTAAAGTTCTTGGTGCCCTTTAGGTAACGAAACACCCATTTGACAAACTGCCAATGTTGTGCAGCTGGATTATGCATAAATCTACTCAATATTGATACCACATACTCAATGTCAAGCCTAGTATTACATAAAAAGATAAGGCATCCAACAGCTTCTTGATACAAGCCATCATCAAAAGGGTCACCTACATATTCAAGACTTAGTCGTAAACATGGCTCCATAGGTGTAACCACATGTTTATAGTCTTCAAGATTGAACCTCTTTAATAATGCATCTATGTATTTCCTCTACAACACAACAATGCCATCATTACGCTGCCAAAACTCAATGCCCAAATAATAGTGCAACAGTCCAAGATCTGACATCTCAAAAGACTTTCCTAAATCAGCTATAAAAGCTAAAATATAGTCATCTAAAACATCCTTATTCCACTTAATATAGAGGGTACTATCAGTTTGTAAAAACCCTGAGCTATTGCGAAAACCCTATGCAACCAAGTGTGCATGTATCTTTTCATACCATGCTATGGGAGCCTACTATTAAGGCCTATCCGACAAGCACTTCAGGCATCCACGCATCGATGGGGGCAACGACCCAACCGTCGATGCCACTCTAGTGCTTGAGGTGGGAAGAAGTAGGAGGAGAGGAGAGAGGGGTAAGGGTAACTAGATGAAGATGACAAGAAGATAAGGTAACAAGAATGAACTTGAAAATGGATAAGGTAAAAAGATAAGAATGTAACAACATAAATGGGATAAATATAAATAACTCATGTAAGGATTCTATGACAACACAAGGACAAACTTCAATGCTCTCACCCGATTTGCTATAATGTTCAAGAGGAGAGAGGGGGTAAGGGTAACTAGATGACGATGACAAGAAGATAAGGTAACAAGAATGAACTTGAAAAGGGATAAGGTAACAAGAGAAAAATGAAACAATATAAATGGGATAAATAGAAATAACTCATGTAAGGATTCGATGACAAAACAAGAACAAACTCCAATTCTCTCACCCGCTTTTTTGTAATGTTCAAAAGATACATCTCAACTCACACATAGATAGGCGCCCTCTCCATGCACAACAAAACACAACCCCACCTCTCTTATCACATGCAAACTAAGGACATTAATCACATGAGCACAAAGCATCTCATACATACCATATCTCCAATCCAAGAGACTTGACCTAGCAAGCAAGAGTAACCCAAGCCACTAAGAATGTCAACCACACAAGCATGCAAGCATCTCTCACATGCAAGAGCTTCTAGTGAAAGACCTCACCTAGAAAGCAAAATCTACAGAGATTTTCCAAAATGACACCGATTTAGTGGATTCCAAGTTGGGCTAAAGGGATTGCCTTGCCTCTCACCCTATGCTTCTTTATATAGGAAAATGAGGCTCTGAGTCATATCCTTGCCACATGGTAAGCATAAAGTGATCCCACATATTACAACCAATAGGGTGTGGGAATACCCACCACACCTCAAAACATCCAAAATATGTGCACAAAGTAATAGAAATCATGTGCAATGTGTGCACACAAATGAGTGTAATGTGGGCCATCCAAAGGAAAGAAACTCATGGGAAAAAGTGCACTTGGATGAATATAAGAAGGTAAATGTGAGGTGAGGGATAAAAGAGAGGGATAAGTATAAGTGTTAACATCCTCCCACCTCTGAAGCATATCCAATCCCTTGGATGTTAAATGGGATGGGACCAAAGTGTGTCGATGAAGACGAGATGAAGGGGTGTCTAGATGAAGCATAAGCCAAATGGGAATACAATATAGGTATGTACAAGGGAGAGATGGTTGTCCAAGGGTAAAAAACCCTGTGGGAAAAAAGTGCCCAAGGACATGGCGAAATGTCATGGAAGTCATCCGCCTAGATCCCAAATAAAAATGAGAAACTCCATCAGCAACTTTAGAGTACAATTGATGAATCCATGCTAATGAAGAGGGTAAAATATATGTCAAAGTGAGAGGACAACCACCCAGATCTGAAACAAAAATGAAAAACTTTGGGTATTCTGCCTGATGTAAGCTAGGGTCCCAAGTGAATGAAGACAAATGGAGTGCCCTAGACAATGCCAATGTACTGCTCCCAAATGAGAAAGATGTGGGCAATGAATGGACTATGGAGTAGAGGGACACCTTTGCAAAAGATGTGGTTATCAAGGAAAAGGTGTCCTTATCTCAAAAGGATCTAGGAAGGTGGATACATAGGTTGATGATGAGGATAAGATCGTTGAAGCCCATGGTGTGTCGATGGAGCCTAACCCTGGTTTCCAAATGTAGGTGCTCCAAACTGCAGCTCGAGCAAAAGCTAGTAATGAGTGGTATCAATAGCAATCTACACCCAAAGGAGATGGTGGAGTGTGTAGAGGCTGTATCCCAAAATATGATAAGAGATCCTTTATAAATACATGAATGGATTTTTCCATCTCATAAGATGGCTCAAAAGGAAAAGAAAAATCATTCAAGTGTGTATCAAAACTTGTGTCAAATACAATAATCAATGGCAAGGATGTGTGAGGATCAACATGTATCGCCCATGGTAAATCATATACAATGTCTGATGTAGAGGTTGTGGTGGCTTCATCATGGGGTACAATCTCCAAGGAGGTGAGCATAGAAAGGTGTTTCTCCACAACTTGTGCTAGGTGGTCAGGTATGGAATGGGTGCAATAGCTTGGGCACATGCAACTAGATTTGAGGGTCAAACACGATGCATGAATTAAAACACCTATATGTGATGTTCTCGTCGATAGAAAACTTCAATATGATCTTGGAGTAAAATGAATACATATGGGAAGCCATGTACTGCCATCGAGTCCCAATAGAGCACCTCTTGATGAGATTTCCACTTCTCGTCAAATAGTGCGGTTGCAAGAGTATCCCATGTGCTCTCAAGAAATGGCAGAATACCCCACCAACTCTCGTACCATTGACAAAGGATCTACATGTAGTGAGTGATGCATAATTCATCATGGGGGGGAGAAGGAATGTGAGAAAGGACAGCTATGCACAGATGTTGAGAAATTTGCTAATGCTCAAGGAAAGTATTTTGCAAACTATACACCTACTAATGAGAGAGGGAAAAAGAGTACAGACTGTTTATTTTGATTGTGAAAAAAGTCTCTTTTTTCTCTCTTTTTTTTGAGAAAAAATATTAGTTAAGTTAATTTTGTGTGCATGTTTGTGTGTGTTTATGTTAGAGTGCATGCATGTGTGTGTGTGTGTGTGTGTGTGTGTGTGTGTGTGTGAGAGAGAGAGAGAGAGAGAGAGAGAGAGAGAGAGAGTGAGTGTTCTTGTGTATGTGTGTGTTTTAGTGTGTGAGCTAGTAGGGTACGGGCTAGGTGGGAAACGAGGAAAAATAGAAAATTTTTAAATGGTGTAAGGGAAATGTGTTAAGGGGAGGGAGTAGGGGGGTTAGGTTGATAGGAAAGTGAATATGGAACCAAACATTTGGTTTGCTATTAGTTAATTAATGGGCAAGCATAAATCTTTGAACAAAAGAATTAAAGCTACAATAACCTTAGACAAAAGAATTAAAGCTACAATAACCTTAGACAAAAAATCTAGTGCCTTCTAGATTCATTGGATGCTGCCTTCGAGTGGTATAAAAGTTGCTTGAGCCGAAGATGGAGGGGAGGCTATCGTGGAATGAGAGGGAAGGAGAGGGATGAGAAGAGGCTAGGGCAAGGGGGACAGGGAAAGGGACGAGGAGAGGGTTCTCGGGGTGAGGGCTTGCTGCTGGGCAACACAAGGGAAGCTGGGGCAAGGGAGGGCGGTTGAGGCGGGTTGGGTAAGGGTATGCAAAGGTTAATTAATTAATTTACCTTATCCCATTAATTAATTAATGGCATAGAGTGAACAGTGTGAGTGGAAGGGAGATACATCGTGAGGAGGCAATAAGGGGCAGAGTTGGCTTTTTTATAAAAGAATTTACTTTAAAGGTTATTTTAAGGGTCTTGCACTAGATTAATGCTTCTCGAGGGGCTGTGGTGGACCCTTCATTTGTTTTGTGTGGGTGTAAGGCAATGAATAGGCAGGAGGCCACCAGCACCACCCATGACCAATATAGACCCAGACCAGCTTTGCAAGGTAGCCGAACAACTACTTCAGGTTTTTGCAGTGCTTCTGTGCTTCTCTTCGAATCTCTTACTTGTTGTCAAGTTGCTATGTTGCAGCCAGTACCCTATTGTCGATAGTGTGTGTCAAGTTCTGAGAGACATGCTTTACTGCTCTACCTTGGCTGAGATGCCAAGGGCTTTAGGTAGATTTCGGGGTGCCTCAATACGTGAACAGGGGGCCAGCTACCGGCGGCTGTGGGCCCGATCAAATGGGGTGCCACGTATTGAGGTGCCCCGAAATCTACCTAAAATCGTTCTTTGCTTTGTGTGCCCTCCTGGGCTAGCCTGATGCATTGCTATAGCTGCCTTTGTGAGAAGTGTAGGAGGGCGCCTGATGCACTACTGCAGGCACCGTTGTGAGTAGTGTGTGCCTCCTTCGCTATAGGCTCTTTGGCTAGTGTACAGGTGTGGTGGACAACTTTTGAGAGCTAGCCAAGTACTATCCCTTGTTTTTAAGCTATGTTTTACATTTCCACTCGCACTCAATATGATTTCAAATGAACTTTTGCAATGATGAATTAGAAACTTAAAATTTAAATTTTGATACCATTTGAGTAGATGATGATGATAAGGTGGAGGTCTGTCTACGTGGTCTCGGGCAACAATATAAGGCGTTCAAGACGTCTATTCAAATTTGGGAAAACATTCGCAACTTTACAAATTTGGTATCCATGCTGATTATAGAAGAGAAGAGCTTGGTTGAAGACTAACAGTCTTCACAAAACAAAAACAGTTCAGAGCAACATGCCTTCTACACAAGTTCAAGAAGAGGACGAGGTAGAGGAGGCCATGGACGCGGTCAAGGAGGTGGCTGAATAGGTAATCAGAATTATGGACAGTAGCAGCAACAACAACAGTCCCAGAATCAACAACAACAACAACAACACGCAGGTGGAAGAGGTAAATTCAGAGGCAGGGGGAGTCAAAGAGGCCGTGGAAATTGGCAAAGGCAATATAATGATGCACGTGAATGCTATTATTGTGATAAGCCTGGACATGTGTAGGCAGAATGTTATAAGAAGCAGGCTGACATGCAAAATGGAAAAGTGCAGCAAAACAACTATGCATCCTCAAGCAGAAATAATGAGGATAATGAAAGGTTGTTTGTTATGCAGCATGTCGTGAATGCCATGTCTGAAAATGTTGATGCAGCACAAAAAGATGATGTATGGTATGTGGATTCAGGTGCTTCGAACCACATGACAAGTCATGGGGAGTGGTTCAAGGAGATGAAAAACTCGAAAAGACCTGGTTTTGTGGAAACAGAGGATGACACTGCTCATCCAATTGCCCATGTTGGAGATGTGTCATTGTCTATGCAGGATGGCAAAGTGAAGTATCTTGCAGATGTACTTCACATTCCGAACATAACAAAGAATCTGGTTTCAGTTGGCCAAATGATTGAGTAGGGTTTGTAGGTTCGGTTTAACCCTGATGGTTGTTATGTTGAAGACTTTAAAGACAAGTGCAGGTTGGTTGCAAAAGGCAACAGAATGGGCAGAATGTTTACATTGAATGTAGACATGCCTGAAATGAGTGCTGCAATGTTTGCAAATGGTTCAAGAATTGTTGCAGACACAGACATATGGCATAAAAGAATTTGACATGTGAATGTGCAGAGATTGAAGTCTATGCAGACTAAAGGAATTGTGACAGGGCTGCCAAAATTTAAAGTGGAAGGTATGCAGAAAATATGTGAAGCATGCCAATTTGGGAAGCAAACAAAGCATGTGTTTCCACGTAATAGATATGTGAGCAGAAATGCACTAGATGTTGTGCATTCAGATGTATGGGGCCCTACGAAGACCATATCTATGGGAGGCTGCAAGTATTATGTGACTTTCATTGATGACCACACAAGGAAAGTGTGGGTATATTTTATGAAGGAGAAGAGTGAGGTGTTCACTCACTTTCAGAATTTTAGAGTTTTGGCTGAAAAGCAAACAGGGAAATATGTAAAGTGCCTAAGGTCAGATGGAGGGGGAGAGTACTTCTCCAATGAGTTCTCTGAATTTTTGAAGAAGAATGGTATTCGGAGACAGTTTACATGCAGATACACTCCGCAGCAAAATGAAGTTGCTGAGCGGAAAAACCGGCACATTGTTGAGATTGCGCGAGCATTGATGGAAGAGAAGAATATGCCGCATAGCTATTGGGCTGAGGCTATTTCTATAGGCAGTATACATCATGAACAGGACTCCAACTGCAACCATCATGATGTAACTCTAGAGGAGAGGTTTACTGGCAGAAAACCAGATTTGTCTCATCTAAAAGTCTTTGGATGCATTGCATATGTGCATGTCAGTGAGCTGAGAACTAAGTTGGATCCGAAAGCTGAAAAATGTGTGTTTATTGGATATTCCCTTGAGCAAAAGGGATAGAGGTGTTATAACCCTGCTACTACACGTGAGTTGAGGGTAAGCAAGGATGTTGTCTTTGATGAGATGAGCAGCTGGTATGCTACTGAAAAAGAAGCTGTTGGGGCTGATGTGAGTGGAAGTGTGGTTGCACAGAATGCAGGTCAGCAATCACAGTCTTTGAGTGGACCAGGAGAGTCCTCATCTAGTGGGTCTGTTGATAGACCATGGAGTGGCAGGCTGCGTCATAATACCAGTCCTGCAAATGTGATTAGTACATCACGTAAAGGAAAAGAGAAAGTGGTTGAGTCCCTTGGTATGCCTAACATTTCTGCAGGGCATTCTCATGTTGATGGAGAGTCTAGTGGCTCAGATATGAGCCTTGATGAGGAGATTGGGATCCCAACTATGAGAACACCTGGTGTAAAGAAGGCTATGGAAGCCATGAATGAAAAGCTGCGAAGATCTAGGAGAGTGAAAAATCCTGTGCAGAGATTTACCTATGATGGTTATGTGGCACATCACTATGCATATATGGCAAAGGTTGTGCAGGTTGTAGAGCCCACATGCATTGATGAGGCTGTTGGAAATGTCTGTTGGGAGAAAGCTATGGATGAGGAGATGGATGCACTATATGGAAATGAGACTTGGGATTTAGTGCAATTGCCTGAAGGCAAGAAAGCCATTGGATGCAAGTGGGTGTACAAAGTTAAACATAACAGTGATGGAAGCATAAACAGGTACAAAGGCTAGATTGGTAGCCAAAGGATATGCAAGTGGGTGTACAAAGTTAAACATAACAGTGATGGAAGCATAAACAAGTACAAGGCTAGATTGGTAGCCAAAGGATATGTGCAGACATATGGCATTGATTATGAGGAAACTTTCAGCCCAGTTGCCAAGATGGCAACAGTGAGAGTTGTGATAGCAGTGGCTGCGTCAAAGCAATGGTCTTTACATCAGATGGATGTAAAGAATGCATTCTTGCATGGGGATTTGCAAGAAGAGGTGTATATGCTGCAGCCACCTGGTTACGAGGATGTGGGTCACCCTGAGCATGTTTGCAGGTTGAAGAAAGCCTTGTATGGCTCAAAACAAGCACCAAGAGCATGGTCTGACAAGATCTCTGAATATCTTGTCACTATTGGCTTTCATGTAGCCAATGTAGATTTCTCGCTGTATGTGAGACATGGTGATAGAGGGGTTGTGCTTATTGTCATCTATGTAGATGACTTCATCATTATGGGGGACCATGATGCAGAGATCTTTGATGTAAAGATCTTGCTTAGACAGAAGTTTGAGATGAAGGATCTGGGAGAGCTCAGATATTTCTTGGGCATTGAGGTGATTAGGTCACCACATGGTATTGGATTACTGCAGAGACAGTATGGCTTGGACATGTTGTCCAACTATGGTATGACAGGCTGTAAGCCTATTTCCGTGCCATTGGATCAGAATGGCAAGTTGAGTGCAGATTCAGGAGAGATCTTGGAGGATCCTACTATGTATAGGCGCATAGTAGGAAGTTTGATCTACATGACGATCACCAGACCAGATTTGAGCTATGCTGTTGGGTTGGTGAGTCAATTTATGCAGGTTCCATGGAAACCGCATTTGGATGTAGCTGCAATGTCAGTTTTACTCAGAAAAAAATGCGCCAAAAAAACGTGCTGCCGCCGGCGATTCGCGCTGTTTCTCTTCAATTCCTTGGAGTGGCTTGTAGCCCCTTGAGTGTAGTTTAAGCTCCTAAAAGGGCTTAGCCTAATTTGAAGTGTGCTAGGAGAATGGACTTCTCCACTGGCTGGGGGTACAGAGATGAGTTGAAAACTAACTAAAATTTTGATTATTTTCTAATTATCTACTAATCCTAATTAATTAGATAATGGGCTCATAAACCTAATGGATTCTAGGCATGGCTCTGATACAATGTTGAAATTTGAGCATTGTGATGAGCTATGGTGGATCAAACACTAGAATCAACATCATTAACAAAGTGATTAGCAAATATTTAAGATATAATTAGTGGGTAATTAGCAAATAGATTAATGTAAGCATGCATACTAAAAAACCAGCAAATTCTCATTAGGGCAATGCCTCAATTTATAGAGTTTACATCAAGCATCAAATCCCATTGATTTCTCCATGATTCACTCCACCTCTTTTCCCTGATTCTCTCCACCTCTTCACGTTTTCCAGAATATCTCCACACTTCCCAGAATATCTCCACACTTCCTAAATCTTCTCATGCTACCCTTAATTCTCTCCCAGTAGATTCTTCTCACCTTTTCACAGGTTCTTTCACATTTACATCTTCTCTTTTACAGCCTCTAACCAAGGGCTTGTTCCCGCACACACCCTATTCACTTGTATATTTCAACAATCTGGGGGATGCCTAATGGATGTTACTTCCCATGCATTTTTACTCTCTCTGCTTTGACTTTCTAACATATCAGGCATTGACGTACATGATTAAGTACATCCTTTTTTAGTCCAGGCCAAAAGAAGCTTTTCTTTACAGACATGTAGGTCTTGATGAAACATGGATGTCCTGCTACTATAAGGCTATCATGGGCTTCATTCAGAACTTGACCCTTAGTTCTCTCATCATTGGGAATGCATAGCTTGCTATTATAATACATAATTCCTTCATCCAGGCTGTACCCTTGAGCTCGGTTCAACTCCTGAGGAGTTTTGCTTTCTTGCATAAGTAGGGTAGCAATAGGGCCAAAGAATCTATCCTGCATGATCTTCTCTCTTGCTTCATTAATCAATGGATTTGACACCACTATGATTGCAGGCAAGGAGGCATTTCTGTTGAGGGCATCTGCTGCTACCACATTTTCTTTGCTTGGGTGGTACTTGATTTCAAAATCAAATTCCTATAGGGTCTGCATCCACCTTCTTTGGTGCATGTTGAGATCCTTCTGAGAGTGAAGATCCACTTTAAGCTCTGATGATCTATCACATCAAAGTGAATCTTTGACCAGTAGGTAATGTCTCCACAACTTCAAGGCATAAACTACTAAAAGTAGCTCCAAGTCATGGATAGCATAATTTCTCTCATGCATTCTGAGTTTTCAAGATTCATAGGCCATTGCATGACCTTCCTGCATGAGCGCACCTCCCAGGATAAAACCACTGGCATTAGTTACTACCTCAAAGGGTAGAGAGAAATTTGGCAACTTCAGAAACAGGATAGGTTACCAAGGTGGTCTTTAGTTTATCAAAAGAACTATTGGAGGGGGAGGGGAACAAAATGGGGGAGAGAGAAGTAAATATGCTCTCTCTCTCTCTCTCTATCTTCGTAATAGAAGATATATTACCAAAATTACTTTACAAATGGCCACATGGCCGCCATGTGATGTACTAGCTTTCCCTCACTAATTACTCTTAACCCCCACAGGTGTAGCTCGCTCTCTCTCTCTCTCTCTCTCTCTCTCTCTCTCTCTCTCTCTCTCTCTCTCTCTCTCTCTCTCTCTCCAAGAGGATGAGAGCATAGCCGCATCCACAATTGTGTTTCAACTGTGTATGCAAGACTGGCTTTCGAGTGGAATTTGAGGAGCATTCAGCTGCTCTACGACGGGATCGTGAGACAGGCCAGGTTGTTTGGGAAGGCGGTGTGGAGAATGGTATCTACAAGCTCTCTGTACTCTCCTCATTGACAGGTTCTCAAGTCGAAGATCTGTGGCACTTTCGTTTTGGCCACTTAAATTTGAATGCACTGCGAGGCGAGCTTTCCGAGACCAGATGGTGGTTGGCTTGCCAAATGTTGGCAGCAGGCAAGGACGTTGCAGTTCTTGCATACGTCGTAAGCAGCACAGGGAATCCTTTCCGAAGCACGCTTCCAGGCGAGCTTCAAAACCATTGGGGACCTCAGTATAGCAGACACCATCATTGGGAGGATCTCTCTATTTCATGCTGCTTGTTGATGACTGTACCAGATTCACGTGGGTCTACTTTCTTTCACAGAAGGACCAAGCTTTTGCACGGTTCAAGGATTGGCACGTGATGGTGGAAAAAGAGTCTAGATGGCAGGTAAAGACTCTCAGGGCTGACAAAGGGAGTGAATTCTCTTCGAATGTTTTTCTCGGACTTTGTGCAGATCATGGCATCAAGGGGGAACTGGCCAATACAAGATCGCCTTCAGAGAATGGAGTTGTAGAACGCAAAAACAGGACTGTGGACCATGCTAGAGCATCGTG
Organism: Cibotium barometz; assembly: GCF_041138505.1. Lineage (NCBI taxonomy): Eukaryota > Viridiplantae > Streptophyta > Polypodiopsida > Cyatheales > Cibotiaceae > Cibotium > Cibotium barometz. The sequence continues at coordinate 457,754 of NC_141098.1, read as the reverse complement.
ATCTTCCATAGTAATGGCACAAGCTCTAAAAAAGAAGAGCAAGACTCGAGAGAGTAATGACACAAGCTCTAAAAAAGAAGAGCACGTAAAGGAGTTAGAGAGAGAGTCAAAGAGGTTGTAAGGGGAGAAAGAGGGAGAAAGGGCTGTGTAGTTGGAATAGCTACCAAAACAAGCTCAATTCCAAGGTTTTATACTGAATTGAAGCCTTATAAAAACATGGGAAATAAGGATGAAAACTTTTAGAAATGAAGCAGTGAATATTTGATGCAACAGAACTTAAAACGTACCGTTCAAACGAGTTGTTGAAATGGGCGGTTAATGCAAGCCAATAAATAAATGGGTTTAGGACTTTAGAATAGGAACTTTTCTACGGGAGTGAGAACATGTGACGCACAACATTATGATACAGCTAATTGCGCGTCGGGATGGGGTCGGTAATCCCGCAGAAGCCATCTTGTTGATAATAGTTTATGGAAATTTAGGTGTGATATCATGTCTGCATGATCCAAACCGGCAGCTACGGAGGGGGAAGTCAGGTGCTCAGATTCATTATATCTTTCATCAAAGCCTGCGGGAGGCCGGGGGTTGTAGCCGCGTGGGTGTTATATTCAGCTAGTTGGGGTCTGGAGCCTTGCCACTTGGGACTAAAGAAGAGCCTGCACGCAGACAAATGAAATTGGGAACAGAAAGATGAACATTTTATAACTTTTTCTATGCACTTTGACAATACTTGGAACAACAGGAGAGGAAACGGCCCAAAAACAGGAAAATGCACTACTTAGCTAAGGATGATAATAATATATGCACAATGTTTGGACCGTGTCAAACTCTTCGCACTGGCATTTTGTTAATATAAGGAAGCCCATGTCTCTTGTGAAGTTGAGAAGTCTTTTGTTTATATTTAACCAAATCTTTTGGTTCTTGAACCACTATTAGCAAAGGCAAAGAGTTAGTTTGGATCTCTAAATCCAAGCATTTGATTCGATTGTTACAGTAGCTCTCTCAGCTAACCCAGCTCTACGATCGAGTGAATAATTATTAGCTAAACGGACGCATGAGGATGGGGGTTTTGCCTAGGCCATGTGTGCAAGTGACTTAGTCTAGTATTCCGATGCTCAAACCAACCTTTCCGCAACACTAATGTAAATAAACAGTGCTCAAAATAATTTTTTTATTTAGCTCTGCTTTTTGGTTCTGAATTGGTCCTTCAAGCATCGCTCACCTGGCTACTCCTGAGTTAACCTTTTTCCGGCAACCTCTACTAGGAGAGCCTACAAAAGCAGTGAACCCAGAAATCTACCTAACCAGATTGTTTCACTCTTAGACATCTAATTATATCGCTAGAACATCCCCAAGGTGCTTCACCAGTGAGTGTCGTGGTGATACCACTGCTACACTGCTGGTTGTTTAGAACACACAAGATCTCTCTCTCTCTCTCTCTCCCCCTCTGTCTCTCTCATCTCTCTCTCTCTCTCTCTCTCCCCCTCTCTCCGTCTCTCTCCGCTAGTAATTTTTCACCACCATGATGATCCCAAAATTGCATTGCAAGCTCAGCGTAGTCTTGCTCAGTGCCGTCATCCTCTGTAACGTGGCTTCTGCCAAAACTCGCTATTTCAACTTCACGGTTGGTTAAAGTGGAAACTCTTGCATCTAGTCTCTTGGATTATTTATCGTTGCGACTTCTTATGATTGTATTATCTCTGGATTTACTGATTCTGCCTAATCTAGGGCGCTCATTCTGTTGTCCTTAGATACAAAACAGCAATGTTACTCGCCTTTGCAACACGAAGTCTCTCTTGACTGTGAATGGGGAGTTCCCAGGCCCAACAAATTATGTGAGGGAAGGAGACAAGGTGGTGGTTAACGTCACAAATCTGGTTTCATATAACATAACCATACACTGGTACAAATGCTCTCCCATGTTGCGCAACTGGCTTGATTAAACTTTGTTCAAGGTCTCCATGCTTTTGCGCAACTGCATTTGTTAATCTTCGATTGTCTTGAGAACTAATTTGCGTACTGTTCACATTGCATGTGATGTTCTTTGTCCAGGCACGGTGTTCGGCAGCTGCGGTCGTGTTGGGCGGATGGCCCAGCCTACATCACACAATGCCCCATCCAAACCAACCAATCCTATGTGCACCGGTTTCAGATAATTGACCAAAGGGGTACCCTCTTCTGGCATGCCCATCAAAGCTGGCTGAGAGCCAGCGTCTATGGAGCTTTTATTATTCTTAAGAAAAACAAGACCCCCTACCCATTCGCTAAACCCCACCAAGAGCTCGCCCCTCTCCTTCTAGGTTGGATAAGCTTCAATCCTAGTCTTTGAAAGAAAGAAGAGCTCCTTTTTCAGGAGAAAACACAAATATTTAGCAGTATATCATACATATGATGATATCTCCAACTCATAAATCACGTTGTATTTTTGTAGGTGAGTGGTGGAATGCGAACGTGGAGGATATCATAGCGCAGGCACTTGCTGCTGGTGGAGGCTACAACATCTCGGATGCCATTACTATCAATGGACAGCCTGGGGACCTTTACAACTGCTCATCCAGTGGTAAGTATCGTAATCGCTGCCACCAGTCGTCCAAGAAAGAAAACGTTAATTTATGAGTATGTAATGTGCAAATGTGGAGGGGTGGACACATCAATGTGTAATGCGAATTAATTGGTGGGGAGCCAAGGTTCAAGTTCTAATATGTATAGATGTGGATGCATGCAGAGACGGTGATATATAACGTGACGCAGGGCGAGACGGTGATGTTCAGGCTAATCAACGCAGCCATGAACTTCCATATGTATTTCGCGGTGGCCAACCACAGTCTCACGGTTGTGGAGGCCGATGCAGAGTATGTGCAGCCATACACAACAGACGTAATAGTGCTAGCCCCCGGCCAGACCTCTAACGTCCTCCTGACGGCCAACAACTCCATAGGCCAGTACTATATCGCAGCCTCCGTCTTCTCAATGCCCAATGCCACACTTGTGCCCTTTCCCACCATCGCCACCACGGCCATCCTCAGCTACAACGGCTCCACGTCCGGATCCACTAACTTAACTCTGCCCAGCTTTCCTTTGCCCAACGACACCAACTTCGTCAACAGCTTCTACTCCAACCTCAAGGGCAAGAATTACTCGCAAGGCTACTACTACTACGACGTTCCCAAAATCGTGGACGTAGACCTGCTCCACACTGTGGGTTACGCTCTCCAACCCTGTCCGGCCGGACAGACCTGCCAAGGCCCCAACAACACCTTGATCAGAAGTTCCGTCAGCAACATCACCTTCGTCACACCCAACGTCTCCCTCCTCCAGGTAGCTTTGTTACTATATATATATATATATATATATATATATATATCATGTAATGTATTTATAAGTTTATATCTTGCACATCGTAGAATCTTTTCGGGAGCTCTATAAGTCTTCTATGAGGATCTCTAATAGACGCTTAATTTGAGATTAGAATAAGAGTGTCTTCTTGCGAGGTGTTCATGTCTTCTCTTTTTCTTTTTCTCTTTATATGATATATTTATCGATTGTATATCTTGCACATCATAGGAATATGTTTTTTTTTTCCTTAGGCCTACTTCAACAACATAAGCGGGATTTACACGACGGACTTCCCGGACGTGCCACTCTTCCAATACGATTACACGGCGGTGAATCCGGATATAAAGGTGGCGTTGCCGGGGACGAGGGTGCGAGTGATCCCTTTCAACAGCACTGTGCAGGTGGTATACCAAGACACGGCCACTCTCTTCTTCGAGCAGCACCCCATCCACCTCCACGGCCAGAATTTCTACGTGGTGGGCACGGGCAACGGCACCTTCAACGCTTCCACGGACCCCGCCTCCTTCAACCTCATCAACCCCGTCTCCCGCAACACTGTCTCTATCCCCGCAGGCGGCTGGGCCGCCGTCCGCTTCCGAGCCATCAACCCGGGTAAGAATAATGATCTTAAGACTTCACACACACCACCTCATACTTTATTTGTTTTTAGTTATCTTATGCATAAGAAAGGAAGGCTTTTAAAGTTTAGTTGACTTTCGTTTGAGATCGTGTACTTGTTGTCTTTTCAATGATGGAAAGGTCAAAATGAATTCTCTGTAGTGATGAAAAGGTCGAAAATTACTAGTTCTGCACCCGCGGTGCCCCACCGGTGCACTGTATGCCTCTTTGTACACTCCCCCACTTAGGTGTGGCGCATAGTAAGAAGATTGGCCGGTTGTAGTGGCGACTTCATCGTTTGTTTTAGTACGCTTTCCTTGCATTGCCTAAACCACATCTCTTAACTAATGGAGGACGATTGAAATGTCTATCTTAGAGGCCTTTTACACGCCAAGGGTTCTTTCTCTATTTTCTTGAGACTCGACTAAAACATTAGCGTTCAGGTGAACAAGAAAGTATGTTTACTCTGAGAAATAGGTAAACGAAGTCTGGGACTTTTACTATGTCAGAAATGACAAAGTGAAGGCATCTTCCACCTCTCAGTAGGTAACCACCGCTTATAGCCTGTTATTTGAAGTCGCTTTTTGGTCATGCAAAAAACTAAAGCACAGAATTGCCACTGTGACTGAACGACACAGGTAGAATTTTTGACTCGTGAAGATACACCTGTTTTCACCTTCACCCGTTTCCGACGGGCTTCGTTGACTGAGTTCAAGATGCTTGAGAAAAAGGAACGTGGCCATCCCGTATGAAGTAACTCTTAAACTCGTGTCATAGTCTAATCGCCCCACGAGCCACCGCTCATGAGAATATTTATTCTGTTCGCCACTGGGCATCTCTTTACGAATGGCTTAAACGTCTATGAAAATTGGATGTGATGGTCTATCTATGAATAACAAGGATATCAAAACAGGTAGTCTTTCTTGATAGGGTTGATGGGGAAGGTTGTGCTTTGTTTTTTTTAAAGGGCTTTCCTTTGTTACATACTCAGTGGTGTGGTCCATTGGTACATCCATTCTTCAGTATGTATCTTTATTTAATAAAAGAAAAATTGATGTTTATGGCAATACGAAGTTGAGTAACATGTAAGATGGATGATGAAATGCAGGTGTTTGGTTTGTGCATTGCCATTTCGATATCCACGCATCATGGGGGATGGACATGGCATTCATCACCCTCAACGGGATAGGAGAAAACGAAACGTTGCCACCACCACCAGCCGACTATCCAGCGTGCTAGCTTTTAAAAGAAAGATAAAGAGCCATGATTTGATTTGTTATGATCAAATAATTGACGTCGGTCCCATAGAATCATAAAGTAGCAACAACACAAGATTTAGAAGAAAACAATGAGAGGCAAGTTCGAACGGGTGCAGGTGCTGATTTCCTTGAAAAGAAAATATTTTACATGAGGAGACCACCCAGCTCCCATCCGTTCGATCCCTCCGCCTCATGGACGTGAACTACACAGAGCACATCACATTCACACCTCTCTGTTGTACGTTTTTAAAAAAAGATTTTTTTTTAACGTCTTGCCAACTTGCCTAACGGGGCTTACGGTTAAACTTCCATAGCCCCGCCCCACTTCTGTCCAATCATGTCTACTTTTTTCCTAACCAAAACGACCTTCAAATCCCACATGATTTTATTCAAAAAATCCAACATGTTTTTATTGAAAAACATATATAAATTAATCTGTTTTATAATTATAAAATCAAAATTTTAAATCTTTAATTTGAGCCAAGGCTCTCACTTTCGCCAAGGCTCTCTTTTTTTTAAAAAGTTACTAAGAGCAACAACGAAACAAAGAAAGAGCAGCGCGTGCGGTTCTTGACACACCTAACTCACGGTCTTCCTGCGGAAAACCTGTTGCACGGTGACAGCTCTCGAAAAACTATGGTTATCACCTTGAAAAGTATCCCAACGAAAATATACCAAGTAGTGACATATCGACTCATATATATATTGGTGCATTGGTCTAGATACTATATATTGGCCTTCCTGCCGGAAACCTCTCTTGTATGGTGTGAGCTGGGCAGTGGGCAATGGGCATGGTTCGTAGCTTTTCGGACGGAAGCGGGTTTAGGACTTTTTCCACGTATTTTTTTATCCTGCCCTTTGGACTATTGGAAGGCATGGGGCTACAAAATGACATCACCTAGGCAGAATCAACGGTTGCTATTTT
>NC_141098.1:261616-449116 GCF_041138505.1 Cibotium barometz | reverse complement strand
AGGTTTTAGCATGGAGGGCCACGAGGAGGGCCACGAGGAGGGCCGCTCATCTATTGCGGACCTCATCGCGGAGATAGACCGTGAGTTAGCGGCTATCCGTAGGAGTGCTGGAGACACTCCGTCTACATTACATATCGTGGCAGACTTGGAGGCGATGCTTGCGTCCCTTCGTAGCCTTCACGATATTGTTTATGTAGATGAGTGGATAGCCCACCATCGCGCTGCTCCTGTGTCACATGGCCTGACATATCGTCAGGTCTGTGATCTTGCTCCTATTAGGGATGGGGCTTTCCTAGATCTTTTCCTTGATAGTCGTGGGATGAGGCCCGGGGCGGGCAAGCCCCTCACTATTTCGCGGTGTTCGCATCCTCGTATGGCGGCACATATCTATAGTCGATATGTTGCCGCATATGGGAGGATGCCGAACAACCGCCAGATTCCCATATACTTCGCAAAGCAGTTATATGCGGAGTTTGTCCTAGGGGAGGAGGTCGATTACACCAGCCATCGTCCGGGTGGTGGTGCTGGCCGAGGCCGTCTCCAGGACCAGGGTAGGCGGCCTCCACCGGCCCTTCGTGCGGCACCAGCTCACGATCCTTCCTTTGTGCCATTGTCGACAGTAGAGGCTCTTGGCACGCAGGTCGGCATTGACGTACGGAGCACCACGGAGAGCATCCAGCACGTGGTGCGCCTATTCTCACGATCTATACCGACGACAGATGTGGAGGTATTTACATATATAATACGTCTTAAGTTTTTTTGGTCATTTATCTTCATGTTTATATGTACTTTTCTATATTTTTACATGAGCAGCATGGTTGATTGTGTCACGCAGGTTCCCACACCTGCCACTCAGAGGCTCACTCAGGAGTTGGTAGAGGCGAGAGCGGAGATAGACCGCCTCCGAGCTGCATTACAGATGGCAGAGGCAGCTACTGCAGAGGCACAGCATCTGAGAGAGTCCGACATCCAGCAGGTAGGTTTCTCTTGCACGTTTAAGTTACAAATTTCTTTAAGTAATACCTAATGAGAGACTAATCAAATATTTTAATGCTTTACTTTTTTGCGTAGGCTCGGACCGAGGTAGAGAGCTCCAGAGCTGAGGCACAGCATCATCAGATTATGGAGCAGATTGCCCAGCACAGGGCAGAGCAGCTGATGCTGCATGTTCGAGAGTATCGTAGATCATCGGACGTGACAGTGCCTTATCTACCGTTATATCCACGGCCTGTCACAGAGGTTTTTCGACGACCTCTCCCGCAGGATGCACCACCCTTCCTGCGTGATGCGTGCTGCTGTTTATGTATCGAGGACATTGATAGTACAGGAGGATATGCCCTAGGATGTGGACATATTTTCCACTTGTCTTGCATCACCCAGGAGCTCGTCCGGTTCTCAGCATGCCCATCCTGCCGTGCACGCGTCGACTTAGCGACGTACAGGGTATTGGGCATCGATGATCTTCACCCAGGCCTTGTACGAGTAGATGCCAGGACTGGCAGGCCAGTCGACTTTACATCAGCTATGGACTTGGGACTCGACGCCTTCGACGATAGAGCCCAGGAGCCTGAGGTGCCTCCTGAGATAGAGTGGAGCTCACATGAGTTCGACGCTTACCAGAGAGTCCTGCATGAGAGCCAGGTGACAGCATTTGAGCGCGTGGGTGGTGCTGGCCCTAGTGGCACAGCGGGTGATGGTGCTAGCAGCAGTGCTGCTTCTCATGAGCAGCGTGTCCTTACTGTTAAGATTCTAGAAATGGGATTGGTCATGGTGAAGGACACAAGATTAAGCATAAGATTAAGGTGGATTAAACCACACTAAAAACTCCATGACTAGAGAGAGAGGGAGATTGCACACTCAACACTATTCCCTTGTATTGCATATCACAATGAACCATACAATGATATAGGCTCTCAAGCCTTATCCCTCTTTACACATCATCATCCATGTGGCAACTCCTTTTCCACTTCTTTTGGTCAACTCTCACACACCATGCAATATTACATGTGGCATTCCATCTCACCACAATATCTTGCACTTCTAGAGTGCTTTTCCACATACACACAATATCTTGCACCTCTAGGGTGCTTTCCCACATACACACAACACCACGATTACATCTCTCAACACCCCCTCTTAATCGAGGTGTTCCACAACTCACCCATCATCCATCACCCATATCAATGTAGCATTGCATAACCGCAATCGCTATCTCTCAACACTCCCCCTCAATGATACATTGGAGTGTCCATCATCCAAACATGTGTGCACGTGTCTACCATCTTAGACACCTAGTCCATTTTGAGCCGACTCATCGCTCACAGCGGAACCACTGAGTCCGATTTGAACATGGAAGTTCGGGTGGGATCCAACCCATGCGCATGCACCTCACACGTGCATCGCTCTTGCACACATCACAACAACCATTTTGAGCTTCTAGGTGAGCTCGGGCATGGTTACCCTCATACCATGGGTGAATACACATCTCGTTTTGAGCAGACAGGCTCGGGCACGGTTGCCCTCATATACATGGGTGAAACAAATACAATCCTTTTTATGCCGTGTGCAAGGGCAGGGCACCCATCTCAAAAAAATGATCATCCATGGTTTTTGCCACCAAAGTCGATATTTGCCCACTATTTCAGGGAACTAGAGAGAGAAAACATTACAAATATTTTAGCCAAAGTCAGGCAGAGAACCCATATGAACAATCCACTGGTAAAAGAAATTACCAAAAAAATATCCAAACATACTTTCATAGCATGTGAACAAAGTGTTAAGTGTTTGCAAGAGTGTGTGTGAATGGGGGCTTAATAAGGCAATTTTTAGGCCTTACATTTGAACCTTATCCTTGTTTTTGTTTTTTTTTTTTTTAACCTGAGCCATTCACTTTCTTTCTCTGCTCGAACGGCCACCATTCCTCTAATAACGGCCCTCTTGCGCTTCCTCTCCGCGGGCTGTATGGCTCATCAGCCTCCTTTCTCCATGACCTGCACAATGGAGCTTGCTCCGTTTCTTTGCTATTGCAGCTTCCGCCGTCCTCTCAATGTACGTGCTTTCTTTCTGCAGCTATTTGCTGTGTTATTGTTCGCTGCTCTTCTCTCCAGCGTAACATTGCTGCTTCCTGCGCTGCTGTTGTGCTACTGCTTCTTTGCAGTCGACTGTGGCCTGCTCTCTAGCCACGCTTGCCTCTCACTGCCACTGGGATTGCTACCCGTTGCCCAGCATTGTTTATGCTGTCCGTGCCAACTTTATCCTCTTCTTTCCTTTCTACATGCGCCCCTTTGCTACCTGCGCAGCGCTGCAATTGTCCTTTACGATGATGACGTTGAGCAGATGATGCATGCCTTTGTGCTCACAACGGCCATGCTTGAAGATTGATTAAAATCTTTGAAGCCACTGAGTTACTTCAGTCGAGGTTATCACCTCTCTACTGCTTTCGACACTGCTCTAAGCTTTGTAGGCTTCTTCCTAGCCTTCTTGCCATAGAAAAACATATCTCATCATCTTTCATGCTGCTAAGGCTCTCCAAGCCCTTCCATTTGCTATCTTTCATGCTGCTAAGGCTCTCCAAGCCCTTCCATTTGCTGCAATTTTGTCAACATAGCTTCTTCATTTGCCGATTCTTTTGCCTCTCCAAGATCTCCAAGGTAAGATCTTCATTAAGACCATCAATATGGCCATTGAGCTCTTCATAAGCTCCATTTTCAGGCTACCTTTCCATGAAAAATAGGCATCTTCAAAGAGTGCTCTTCCTTTTCATGCAACCATTCATGGGTGCTTCACTTAAGGTTTCCCACAAGAAACCAAGGTGCATAAACATGTGGAAACTGCCAAGGTTTCCATCCCCTTCTTTGCTCTCCTTTATTGAGCAAACATTCACAAGTGCATCCTCTTCTTGATGCACACACATGTGAACTCCATTGAGTTCACCATCTCACTTGCCATTATCTTGACAAGCATGCACCTCCACACAAGATTCATGGGATACACAAATCCCATACATAGCAACCCTTCATAGAGCATTCTTCCATGCTCAAACACAAAACTTGAGGCAAAAACTTCACAAAACCAACCTTCTTGAGGCATAATCAGCAGCATATCTTCTCTTGGCAGCTTCTCCTTGACGATGATGAAGACTCCATAGCCTTCATAATGCTGAAATCTCCATTTTCAGCTTCCTTGATGATGAGCAAGCTCTCCATGTTGCAAAACTCCATTTGCAACTCTCTTGGGCAGCTTCTATGCAACTTCCTTGTTGCAAATCTCCTCTCAAATCCTCACAAATGCAAATCCAAATGATAATATGAGTGTGCATAATTTTTTTCATGATAAGCTGAAAATAATGCTTAATCAAACAAACACACAACCAAACTAATATACATAATAATCACCCATGACCAAGAGCCCATTTGGCTCTGATACCATGTTAAGATTCTAGAAATGGGATTGGTCATGGTGAAGGACACAAGATTAAGCATAAGATTAAGGTGGATTAAACCACACTAAAAACTCCATGACTAGAGAGAGAGGGAGATTGCACACTCAACACTATTCCCTTGTATTGCATATCACAATGAACCATACAATGATATAGGCTCTCAAGCCTTATCCCTCTTTACACATCATCATCCATGTGGCAACTCCTTTTCCACTTCTTTTGGTCAACTCTCACACACCATGCAATATTACATGTGGCATTCCATCTCACCACAATATCTTGCACTTCTAGAGTGCTTTTCCACATACACACAATATCTTGCACCTCTAGGGTGCTTTCCCACATACACACAACACCACGATTACATCTCTCAACACTTACAGCAGAGGAGCTTACACGAGCAGAGTGGCAGACACGCACCATTGCAGATTATCGATTTTGGGTTTATAGACAGAGGCGTCTTGCATTAGCACGACGTAGAGAGAGAGAGAGGGCCATAGCAGCTTTTGGGACTCGTGAGCTCCCGAGTACACCGGCACCAGCTCACGATCCTTCCTTTGAGGCAGACCTCCCCGCAGACATTCGACGACCCCCGCAGCCGGCACAGCCTCCTCGACGTGCACAGCAGCCTCGACGCGCACGTCGACCGGCAGTTAGAGATGACGATTTTGATTGGGTTGCTGTTGATAGTGACTAAACTCAGACTAGCTGGGTTAGCTCACTTACATTGTACTTAGATTTTTGGGCAGTGACTAACCTCAGACTAGCTGGGGTAGCTCATTTTCATTCTGATGTACCTATTTGATGTTTATATCATTATGAGTTTTCTCATTATTGAGTATCATTACATTTTAGTTGATGTTCTTGATTTTATTATATTTCTTAACACTTTGGCTATCATATTGTTTGTTGAAAATCTCCATTATTGAGTATCATTACATTTTAGTTGATGTTCTTGATTTCATTATATTTCTTAACACTTTGGCTATCATGTTTGTTGAAAATCTCCATGCCATCGTACCCAAACATGCTCTGATGGGGACCAAACTTTGCAAGCATGGGGAGGGGACCCACCCCCACATGCTTGCAAAGTTTGGTCACAATCAGAACATGTTTGGATTGGCAATTGGCGCCCAGTGCGGGTTTTTGAAGTCTCTTGGTGCTTAAGAGGCCATGGAAAATCCGGGCCTTCCCCATACCATCGTACCCAAACATGCTCCGATGGGGACCAAACTTTGCAAGCATGTGGGGGTGGGTCCCCCCCACAGGCTTGCAAAGTTTGGTCCCCATCGGAGCATGTTTGGATTGGCAATCGGCGCCTAGTGCGGGTTTTTCAAGTCTCTTGGTGCTTAAGAGGCCATGGAAAATCCGGGCCTTCCCCATACCATCGTACCCAAACATGCTCCGATGGGGACCAAACTTTGCAAGCATGTGGGGGTGGGTCCCCCCCACAGGCTTGCAAAGTTTGGTCCCCATCGGAGCATGTTTGGATTGGCAATCGGCGCCCAGTGCGGGTTTTTCAAGTCTCTTGGTGCTTAAGAGGCCATGGAAAATCCGGGCCTTCCCCATGCCATCGTACCCAAACATGCTCCGATGGGGACCAAACTTTGCAAGCATGTGGGGGTGGGTCACCCCCACATGCTTGCAAAGTTTGGTCCCCATCGGAGCATGTTTGGGTACGATGGCATGGGGAAGGCCCGGATTTTCCATGGCCTCTTAAGCACCAAGAGACTTGAAAAACCCGCACTGGGCGCCGATTGCCAATCCAAACATGCTCTGATTGTGACCAAACTTTGCAAGCATGTGGGGGGAACCCACCCCCACATGCTTGCAAAGTTTGGTCTCCATCGGAGCATGTTTGGGTACGATGGCATGGGGAAGGCCCGGATTTTCCATGGCCTCTTAAGCACCAAGAGACTTGAAAAACCCGCACTAGGCGCCGATTGCCAATCCAAACATGCTCTGATTGTGACCAAACTTTGCAAGCATGTGGGGGGGACCCACCCTCACATGCTTGCAAAGTTTGGTCCCCATTGGAGCATGTTTGGGTACGATGGCATGGGGAAGGCTCGGATTTTCCATGGCCTCTTAAGCACCAAGAGACTTGAAAAACCCGCACTGGGCGCCGATTGCCAATCCAAACATGCTCTGATTGTGACCAAACTTTGCAAGCGTGTGGGGGTGGGTCCCCTCCCCATGCTTGCAAAGTTTGGTCACCATCAGAGCATGTTTGGGTACGATGGCATGGAGATTTTCAACAAACAATATGATAGCCAAAGTGTTAAAAAATATAATAAAATCAAGAACATCAACTAAAATGTAATGATACTCAATAATGAGAAAACTCATAATGATATAAACATCAAATAAGTACATCAGAATGAAAATGAGCTACCCCAGCTAGTCTGAGGTTAGTCACTGCCCAAAAATCTAAGTACAATGTAAGTGAGCTAACCCAGCTAGTCTGAGTTTAGTCACTATCAAGATAGAGATCTAGTCAGCAGCACCCTCTCTAGCTCTCAACTGCTCTAGAATGCTCTCATGGTCATCCACTCGAAGCCGAAAACGAGGGTGAGAACTGTGTTTTCGGCTCTGTACTCGAACAAGAGTGAGTCTGGTAGCAACCACTAGATGAGAGAACTGAAATGCCTCTAACTCCCACTTCCACTGCTGGAACTCAAGACTCCCCCGATGAAGTCGAATCTGCTGGTAGAACCGGCCTGCCACAATCATGCTATGGGCGTCATAAGAAAACCCGTGATCATCCACTGTATCCTGGTCAAGCATGCACTTTGGCCTAGTGCAACTCATCAGATAGTAGTCTACTCCCTCGCTGTTTCCCTCACTGGCAATAACAGCAAATACATCACCCTCCTGTAGCAAATCTGTCAGGTCATCATAACTGACCATGAACGCAGGACCTGTGTGCTCATCAGACACCACTGGATGTGAAGGATGCTCGGGGGAGAGGAATGTCTGTATCCATGCATCTGCCCATCCTCTCGAGGCACAATGTGACCAATCGCCATCCATACATGCTCCACAGAAGCATGCAAACCGTCGTGTGTAAATCGTGGGGGCTGCCATGCACGTGCTCCTGATGGAATGTAAGCCCAAGGTGCCAGGTACTGTGTCACAATCATGGGAGGCTCTGCAGTCAATCGTGCCACCATCCACATGCCAAAAAAATCTCCTGACAATCCGAGCATCACGTCTGGGGTACGATGATGCTGCACTCCCACACAAATGTTGGGAGCACCACTCGACTACGTGGCCCGCATCTCTGAACCGCTGAGCATCCTGTCGCAGCTGATGACGCCTCAAGGCACGTTTCACACACGCGCCTGCACCATCATGCTCACCCTTCCCGTGACCAGTCTCAAAGAATGACCAAATCACTGGGATACTAGACTGCACATGCCACCTATAAATCCATAAAAGATAGTCTTAGTTATTGTTTTCTTTAAGATGTTCTAGTGAATTTAGTTTAATTGAAAATGTAAGAAAGCCATAAGTACAACCTGTAGAGCCAATAGAATTGACGTGATGACTTGAACTGTGCGCCACAACCATCAGACCAAACCCATCGCTGGACATGTCTGATCCCACAATCTCCTAAAAAATCGTCATGGAGACGAAAGCAGTGTTGCACAAAATGTGCATCATGTGAACGATCATCACTGATATAGAAATGATACTCTCGAATAATGACACGGGTCTCGGGGGTACTCGCTATCCCATCTACATGAGCCTCTGCATGTCGATAGCTAATGTGGACCAAAATAGCAACCTGGTGAGGGAAGCAATACATACGTTTAGGACACAAAAAATCAATTAAGTAATGAAGCTCAAACATAAAACAAATAGTACAAAATATAACCATTACCTGCTCTGAGAAGTAATACTCAGATTGTATCTCCTGAAAAGGTGTGAAAGTGTAGTTCTCTGCAAAATCAATCACAGAGACGACCACACCAATAGGAAACTCTGCTAGGCATGCTTGGAACTGACGATCCTGCCACTTGGCACAATGACTGTGCCGTATGTAGGGGTAGATCTGCTCCCTAAATGTGGCTGTGAAGTGACAACGTGGTGTATGTTTGTCCACGAGCTGCAACTTCCTGGACTGTCCACCACTCTGGAGCTGGTGTGTCACATACTCATAACGTTGCCATGCCACTATCTCTTGGTCACTTGCATCAAGATCTACCATCTGTAGATGTGCAAGTGAACCACATGATGTGCAATTGCTCTCCACACAAGGCATCCTATGGAACTGGGCATCCTCCGTGCGTGCACACAAAAGAGAGTGGATGAAATCACGTGGACTACGAGGCAACTCTCTATGCCCACTAAGAGAACGGAACACATCATAAAAAAGATTGAACTCAACATGGTAGCGACAACAACATGTGTCACGCTGACGTGAGTACCTCACAAACCAAGGCTTACACCCCTCAAATGACCTTTGCCCAATTTTAAGCTCTGGATACGAAGCTACAAACTGAGAATACAACTCAGTTTGGGACATTTCAAGAAAGCAAGCACCGTGCTCAATGAACACTCCTCTTGTCACTCTCTTACGCAAAGCTTTCTTGAAAACTGGCGATGCACGACAATTCTCCTCCCAAAAACTTTCTATCAAGGTTCTAGTGGTTTCATCTAGTAGGCGATCATGCCTAGCTACACGACCACTACTCGCCCACATAGCACCAACCTCATTGGCATCTAAACTTTGTCGCCTAATAGACCCAACTCTAAGTGCGTGTGGTGCTATGGAAAGGATGCGAGATGTGGCACTAACCTTACCCTTCATTTGGGAGCTACTTATGGCTGCCACAATAGCCCGTCGAGCAGCCAAAGCGTCCGCAGAGTTCCTCTTCTTGTTAACTTTATAGGAATGACGAACACTTTGTAGCACCGCCATGCCAGCTCTCCTCTCTCTTCGACCTCCAATGTCGGAAAGCGCCCTGCAGTTGGCCATGTTGGGCAGATCAATCAAAGCATCAAGCACACATGCCTGTGATGAAGACGTGAGGCCTTTGAAATAGGATTGGAAGATTGCACGGGCACGACGATGTGCCCCTGACTTTGATAGTTCTTTCCTATCCACACGAAGGGCGCCCAAAGGAGGGGGGGTGGGTTCTTGTAGAAGAGAGGACTCAAGAAGGGCGGGTTCATGTGGATTATCTAAACTAAGGGGTAGTGGGGGGGAAGAGGGCGAAGGGAGAGGAAGTAGAAGAGGAGGAGCAAGGCTTGGATCATCGCCAACGGAAGGTGTTGCTCGTTGACGTGCTCTCCACTCTCTCTTTCTCTCACGAGCTACCCTTCTCCTCTCCTCCTCTTGAACTTGGTGGATGGGGGGGAGTCTAGTCCTATCACGTTTCCGACTCCTACGGCTTTGAGAACCCATTCTCAAGGAAGCTAAGAGAGAAAATATTATAAGGGCTCAATGATGGGATAGTACTACAGATAAGTGTGGGATAGTACTAGAGATGTGTGATTATATAGGAAAAATAGGTTATCCACTTCAAATCTCACTGGATTTCCTATCTAAGATTGATTGGATAACTAAGATAAACATAAAGATATTTAAAGATAAACTATTATCCACTTAAAAATTAATATTATTTATAATATTTATTAACAAGTCTAAATATTTATCATTACCAGATATATAAATGTATATAAATATATCTTTAAAGAAATCTTTTATTTTATAATTATATAACTGCTTTTTTTAAATAAAGTATTTTTTTCATATTTTATTCAAAGGTTTATTCTACATAAAAAATTTTCAAGAAATATAAAAATAAAAAATTTATTTTTTTAAAATTAATAATATGATCTTTAATAATATTTTTATTGATCTAATCCCAAAATATAATCCTTTTAAATTAGTGATTTTAAATTCTTTTATTTAATAAGTTACATATATTTTATTATTTAAATTTCTATATTCTATTTCTCTAAATTACTAAATTAACTTTTCCAAAAATATGTTTTTGAAAAAAGAGGGGAGGTGGGAAGGAGATGCCACGTGTCACAAGCGTGCATGACACGTGGCATTCTCTTGACATGTGGCACTATTATGGTTGATGTGGCAATTCCATGATGTGGCATGCCATGTCACCATGTGCGAGGTGGCATGCAAAGGTGGCAAGATGATGTGGCATTAATGATGACTAGGATGATGAGGTGGGGAGTCAACTAGGTTGACCATGTTGACATGGAGGGTGGAGGTGGCAAGCTGAGGTGGCAAGCTGCTTATGTGGATCCTCTCGATGCTCACGTGGACATAAAGTGGCATGCATGTATAAGGTTTGGGCCTACCCAAGCCTCACACATGGAATGAAACCTAAGCTGTGAAGTTTACCAAGCCTAGATTTCCAAACCTAACTAGGATTGGTTTTAGACTTGAAAAGGGGAGAGTGGACACAATATGGGAATTTTCACTTGGGAGGATTGAAAATGGACCTTCCCATACTCAAATCAAGCCAAATTTTTTTTGATAAATTCATGGCAACAAGAGTATTGATCCCATGAGTTTTTAGATTGAAAGATTCAATATTTAATTTTCTAGAATTAAATTACTATTGATTTAATGGGCCTCTGACAGTCATAATAAATTTTCCAAAGTAAATCTACAAAAATCAAACCGTTAGATTTGTAATTTTATCTTATACCCACATTATACTAATCTTTCCCAATCTAATCATCACTAGATCCATACAATTTGAGCATTTTAAATGGTAGATGTGGTGGGAGGATAAAATAGTATGTTTTTTAACAATTCTAATATCTTTTAAATAATATAGAAAATAGTAGAACACATCAAAAATTACTCGATAAATCAAGTTAAGCTCTATGTTATTTGTATTTGTGAAATGCAAAGTGGGAACATCGTATGAGTAATAATGTAAAAGTTATAGGCAATTTACTCACATTCACTATACCTGTCTAAACCTAGGACAGGGCCTGTATACAAACTTGGTTCCCAAAGAAAAGGGGATTTGCAATTATTGGATATTCGATCAGATTATAGTTTTAGGTGCCCAACTTTGCATATGATGTTTCATTAGAAGACCTTGAAGTGAAACTCCTTGGCTAACTATGAGAGATTGGCTATTCTTCTTGAAAAAATGCCTGTTTTTCAGCTAAAGCCAAGGGCGCCCACGCCATGAAACTAGATAACCTCATCTTGCAACCACCCAGTTGATACCTTTTCGAATAGTCCATTTGATTATGCCGATGGTCTAATTGATCAGAGTTCAGCATTGACTCTTGTATCAGCATTTCAGCAGATGTTTGGAGCTTCTATGGACGATTCCCACATGTGTGATGAGTTTTAGTTTTTGACCCACATGCAACTATCTTCACATAGTCCAACAATATGAAGGATCCCTTGGTGTAGTCCGTCGTTATGTCTGACGGTTGAGTTTTTGCCTATTCAGATTGCTTTTCTTGACTATTCCTAGTCAGCTCATTTTTGGTATCAACATATCCATCTAATTTTTGACTGTTGGGTCTCTGTATTCGAGACACTTTCATTTTGTACCCTATAGCATTGATGCACCTGTACATAGTATGTGCACTGCCCTGGCATTGTACTATGTTGTTTGTGGGTTTGGGTTGTCAGATTGCTCATCCGATTCACCATGCGTGTCAGGTGTTGATGGGCGTGTACACACCCTTAGTAGGAGGGTAGCATCCACTTACATTAGCACTAAGATAGAGTAATTATCCATTCAAGAAAAGGGGTTACAAGCATGATGAGTGGTTAGAGGTTACATAGGAGAGTGGAGAACACCCACATGCTTGGGGGGTTACACTAGAGAGTGGGCTAGTGGGATAGGCCGAGATTCACTCATCCTTTACTATATAAGCACCCCATTGTATCTTGTATGAGAGGAGGAGATGATAATAAGATCCTATGCCTATGGCCCAATTATGCATGTTAATCAATTCTTGTTATGCCTTAATTAATTAAGTTCATTGAGTCATTAAGCATGTTATGTTAGGGGGCTATTATGTCCATGGGAGGGTGTAGTCTCACACTAATACTAAAAAATCTAGAGTTTGAAAAAATCCATGAGTTTTTTTTCCTTTGTGTCATGTTGATAGCGACATTAAATGACATGGTGCTCGAGTCCGTGGACCTTGATTTTGTGTTGTAGATTTTCCAACGAAGTGTGCTATGAGAGAGTGTGGAGGCGAGCCTACTTGGAAGGAGCTCATAGAAGCTCAAGTTAGGCATGTGATTGGGTGTGGTAAATGCCATGCTATCGACTTGAGCTAGCTAGTTATGTTGGAACCGATCACATGTATGTTTCCTTTTAGACTATACTATTAATAGCATGTCGAGTCTCTATTGATTTTCTTACTATTCTTAAGTATAGTTGATGTTAAATTATTTTTCATTGAAACCCATGAGGAGGTGATGGAAATTCACATATTTAGCAAGTTTGGGTCATGCGTGGAAAGTGGAGGCTCCTTGTGCCACAAGGCATAGGCTACACTCACAATGTCATGGGAGAACACACAAGCTCGAATCAACAACTATTATGCTATAGCTAGCTCACATAAACGGGATCATGGTGTGTCACTCACCTCAAATTGCTTGCATTCGATATTCTTGTAGGGAGCTTGGTCATGAAGAGCACTCGGAAGCTCGATTTGTTGTCCTTGCCTCCACATGCTCCTTGTAGCTTGATCCTCTTGCTCACTCACTCTCTCACACAACAATATGCAAGCACGTAAGAGCTCACGCACAAGAGGCAAGGATGCAAGAGATCAGAGAAGAGCACGCTAGATAATACAAAAGATAATGGGTGGTGAGGGCTACATTTTAAGTTTTGTTGGTGACATCTAGGGTTCACACTCTTGGGTGGCCAAAGTTAAAAGTCTAGTTCTCGGGCTCATTTGGCCACTCTAACTAGTGTAAACACCTATTCTAAGCTAGCACTCTCAACCTAGGATTCCATGGCATGGCATTATAGACAAATGATGATCACAAAAAAAAATACATTACCAGATTCTTGATGTAGAAGTCTTTAGTAGTAGTGTGTAACATGCGCCCCTTTTACCGATGCAGATGCTGCCTTGGAAGATGTTGATGAAGATGTGTTGTCACATAAAAGAAGGCATATTGCGATACCTACATAAAACACAAGTCGACAAGTGAAAAATGTCTTGTAAAAAGAATAGGGTTAAACAAGGAATCAAAAGAAAAGGATATGCATACACGGAGAGTATTTCTTTTTTGGTTATGACTAGTTTAATGTTAATCACGTGTCATAAAGAGGAGCATGAAGGAATATTTAACTTAGAGGTTGGTAATAAGTCTATCCATACTTGAGCTAATCTTAGTCACATGACTATCGTTATGGTTCAAGGTCAAGGTACTCGACTTTGTGCACTTAGAACATATATGCTAAGACTATTGGTAAGATAGCTAAAATGATTAAATTTTATTCCTATTTTATTGAGGTGGGTGTTTTTTTAATAAAAAGTTTCTAAATATATAAGGATTAGGCACCAACCCGTAGAGACCAAGGCAATGGCCCATAGACCTCTACTAAGAGTATCAAAGGACCGCTAAGAATCTCGTGATTATGGTGTTGTTAGAGTCTCTATTTTATTATCTTTTTTACGACACAATGTTCTACCCCATGAGGACAAAGGCATCGGTCTTAAGGTATTGTTATAAGGAACCAAGAGTCCTATGAGGATCCTACATGGTGATAGTTATCATGTTGGTCACTTTTTTTTTCTTTGATTTGTTTTATTATTATTATTTAAGATATAAAATATATAGAAGTCTTCTCATTACAACTAACCTAAAGGATTAGAATATACCTAAAGACTTCACTAAAATATGAGTGGGAGTACATGGCATTCTACATTGGCACAAGCTATGTACAGAGCCTATGCATAAAGCACTATGCATAGGCTATTTTCTCTCTTCATTTTCTCACCCCTCTCCTCCCTCCCCTTCTGTGTAGGTTTATGTTTCGAGGCTTTTCGGTTTTTTAGCTTATTCGGAAAGCTTTAGTTCATTCTGGTCTTCACCTCAAGAGGACTCCATGGCAGCCACTCCATCATCCCCAACCGAAGCCATCATTTCTTGCATTTCCTTCTCCAAAGTGGATCTTCAGGTTCTTGCCAAACGACTATTTCCTCACTTGAGGCCTCCACCCTGGTCTACAAAACTTTTTGTAGCCACCTCGCACGGCGGACAACTCAAGGATCTTTTTCAGGCTAGCCTCATTGGACAACCTGCAAAGATCACCGATATTCACCTTCTCCAATCTCGGAGCGGGCCCCTTCGGCCCCACCAATATGGTGGCGATTGATCCCTTGTCAAGACTCCCCACTAGTAGATCATGTTCTAAGAGGTTGGCCGGCCTCTTTGAGCCCCTGGAAAGCCCCTCCCCCCCACTTTCCTCTCTGATGGATCCCCCTCAGTAGCACCCCTCCTCGGCCTCTCCGTCCCTCCACCCTCTCTCGCCCCCATCTCCCCCACCTCCTCTCCCAATCTCATCACCAACTTTACCCGTTGGGCACTGCACTCTGCCTCGCCTTTATCATCCGAGCCCTATCTTCCCCCCTTCTTCCTCTCTAGAGCACTCTCATCACCCCTCTCTAGAGCACTCTCATCACCCCTCAGTAGAGCACTCTCATCACCCCTCAGTAGAGCACTCTCATCCCCCCTTCTTCCTCTCTAGAGCACTCTCATCACCCCTCAGTAGCCCCAGACCTAGTTGCGAAGGTAGCCAACAGGATCAGTCCATTACTTGATTCACTGATTCTTCCAATCTGGTAGATGAAAAGATGCAAGGAGCTGACTTACTTATGCGTATTATTATGAAGGGAAAACACTTGGAGGACTTACATTAGGATTTTTATGTCAGACTAAGGGGAGCTGACATAATACCCAAGCGTTAGAATATTGTGATATGAGGTCCTGAGTGAGTCATTCTACTCTTAGTGTGCTTTTTGTTGCCAGAATATTGTATAGAGAGAAGGGGAGATGTCTCACACTAAGAACATATGGATGTTAGATCACCCATATTTTTAACAATTCTAATATATACACTTTTCCTTTTAAACCAAATTTTGGGCCCATATAGATGAAAAGATATAGGAGGAGCCTTGGACTATAATTCTTAATAAAAATCTCCTTGAGGAATGAATGATTTAATCTCAAAGATGTGTATACATGGGAGCATACAAACTTAAAGAGAGTTGATCCTTAGATATTCTAGATATACACTAATTATGCTAAGAAGTTAAAAGACAAAGTGACAATCTTTTAAGGTGACCGGTAGTGATTGATTGTTTCCCACAGTCAGTAGTGCATGTGAAGAAGGGAAATCCTAGAGTGCATGATCAGTAAGGGACATATATGTTTACTACTAAATCTAAGAAATACTATGGCATTAGGGTTTCTCTAAGAAACAAGCATATGAGAATTTAGTCCAGCCAGAAATTCATTTAGTTAATGTCATGAATGCACGGAGGTGAAGTGAAGAACAACTTGAAAGATTAAGTCAGTTAGAATACACCTAAGCAAATCGCAAAGTCTGATGTTGCACATGCTTCTCTCCTTATTAGAGTCATGGGATAAGAATGGGCATGTTGATAGCCCAAGATTATGTGCTACAAACCCTAGACCCTAAACATTGGCACCCTTGCATAAACATGTGCATAACCACCTTTAATTGTATGTGTGTAGACCATGGATCGCACACCAGACAACACACCCGCATACAGCCCTAATTTCTACATCGTGCCTACACCACACAAAATGTCTCCATGTTAGTTTTATAATTTCATCTTGCAAATGAGCCCCAAGCAAAGGGCTATGGCTCAGGCCTACTTTGGGGGAGATTCTGGTGCTTCTACACAACCATCATAGCCGACCACCACACAAGCCACATCGGATGGACACTCCACTGCAAGTCACACAAACCTTGGCCCCCATGGCTTGCTTGACTACTTCCAGTCATAGAAGACGGGATCACTCATAGGGTTGTTTCCATGGTTGTGGCTCCACAGAGGTGAATATAATGAAGCAGTAGCGTAGTGACATTACACGCAAGGTGAAGATAGGGGGGGGAAGCCCTAGCATTGTGTACAAGAGATTTGGGATGAGGAGTGTAGGAAGCACACAACGTAAATCCCCACAGGTATAAGCAACAAGATGAGGCCGCAACCAAGTGAATGAAGAGTGTAGGGTCCCATCTTGGGAGCGGTGTGGCTGAGATTATTTCCACACGTACTTTGTAAGTATTAATAGTACATTCACTCACTTCTGTTGGCATAATGGAAATTTTATTTTTGTTAAGTATTCATGCTTCATGCTTCTATAAAAGAGTGGTCAGTTGTTTAATGAATGATGCAGAGAAAAGGTATGCCTTAAAGCATGGCACGTATGCCCTCCTCAAGCAACTTGAGTGAGAGAGTATCAATGTCCAACTGGACGGATGTGGTCAATATGGTAAGCCTCTACATTTCGCACCCATCAAATAGCTTTTGCATTTCCATCACTTGCCATTTCTAAGTTTTTGCTTTATGAATATTCTTTGTAGGGAGCAATGCCAAATGCTAAGGCGCCCGATTACTAGGTTCAGCCTTGCATCCAAGGCACTATGTACAAGTGTTGGCGGCCATCTAGTCGTTGGCCACTCCTCGTTGGCCACTCCCCAACCTTGATGCCCAGTGTATCCGTTGGGAAACAAACTCTTGGGTTGGAATCTTCTTTCTTGTAACAACTTTGCACTGATCTTGCCAATGGGTAGTACCCAAGAATATGAAAAAGAAGTAAGGGGAACTATCCAGGGGTTAAGATATACAAGGATAGAGAAGAGATTAGAGAGTGACTACTATTGTGCTACCACATTGTACTGTTGGACTAAGCCTTCACTCGAGAGTAGAGAGTGACTAATGAGTGTGCTACGACATTGTACTATTGGACTAAGCCTTCACTCGAGTAATATAATGATTTGTTTGTGCAATTATCTATTCTGTACTGTAAGTCTATCTAATTCCTAGTCTGTGTTAAGTACTTTCTTGTTTGGACATATCTTCTAACTAGAATCAAGATCCAGAGTCATTCCTATCTAGACGTGAATCCTATCTGGAAACAAGATCAAGAGCCACTTTAGGAATCATGTCAGACGTAGGAACTAACGCCCACACTGTCATGACTAACTCTCTTATCTTAGGTAGATTGGCGGTGCAAAACACTAGCATTATCTTATTGAATTTCTCCATAGTTGTATTAGTCATTGCTCGGTCTGGAGCTGACTAGGTGGTTAAGAACCACGCAAGTGCCGTGTCTTGTGACTGGACACCAATTCTTTTGGCAATCCTACTAGGGACTAGTACACCAGGTAGGGGAGTGAGAAAATAGAGGTTAGTTCTACGTCATTCCTGCATAGCTGGTTACAAGGTGAAGCTAGTTGGAATGAAACAAGAAAAGGGAGTGCACATATATTGGGGTTAGGAATGTGTTCAAGAGAGAGTCATAAGTGCACAATAGAGCAAGCATGTAGAATGAAGGTTTCTCAAATAGAGCAAGCATGTAGAATGAAGGTTGCTCAAATAGAGCAAGCATGTAGAATGAAGGTTGCTCAAATAGAGCAATGCGATACCACCATGCAGAGAGATAGGTTGAGGCTACAGGGCACATGAAGGACAATTGCACCGTCCAAGAAGGCTAAAAGAAGAGATTCAATGACAGCTCGAAAGATAAATTTTGGAACCACTGAGGAATCATGAAGAAGATCACCAGGAACCACCAAATAGGAGGCAAGAAGCTCAAGAAGGAGAAGAGCTGGAATGGGCAAGATGTCTCGCAAGTACCCTAAATTCAAGGGTAAGAGTGAGGATGATCTAGACGCCCACATCTTTGCCTTTCAAAACACATTCCTAGCCACTAGAGCTATTGACGCAAAAGACAGAGTACTTTGCCACAATGTTGGGTGGAAAAGTCAGCACAACTGGTTCGCCCAATATGGTTTGGAGCACTTCTAGACATTTGAAGAACTGAAAAAGGCCTTCCTGAAAAGATTCAGGAAAGAAAATATCATAATGGAGATGCTAGAAAAGCTTTAGAGGATGATGTAGAAAAGGAGGCCAACAAAAGACCATGTAGCTGAATTTTGAGAGCAATGCTGATGTGCTTGGATCAGCCCAACCGTCCTGCCCCAGCCACGCTGAGCCAGTGGTTCATGAGAGGACTACGGAAAAATCTCCAGACAAGCATGGCCTCATATGATTTGGAGACCCTCGCCTTTGAACAAGTGGTGGTGGCAGGATTAATGAGAGCTAAAGGAATATTGATGCAAACAAGCAAAGACACTAAGAAGAAGAAGGACAAGAGAAGGAAAAGAAATAAGAAACTTCTGAATTAGAGTCGGAAGAAGACACCTCAACATCAATATCCAGTTTGGAGTCGAATGCTGAAGAGCAAATGTGAGATCCCTGTCTTCTCCACGCGCAACGGATTCGGGGTACTAGCAGTGGAAGTAGCACATCGTGCGCAGGGTAGGGGTCCCACACTCGGGATCTTGCCCACGGATATCCGGACAAGAGACTAATCCGTCAGTTTATCCAAAACCGAAACCAGAAAAACTTCCTTTACCCGGAAAGCACGGGCGATTCCACCAGGATAACTCTTTACTCTAACGTAGTCAAGATCATTACTGATCAAAATGATCCGGCTGCACCTCTAACGGTACTTGGTCAGATCAAGGAAGAAACTTGCACTTGGATCATTGGGATCAACGCTTTTTTCCCCATCAAGAGGCACAGCCGTTGATTCTGAAACATAGAACAATTACTATCCGGATTTACTTCATCTATCGTAATAATATCGATTTACGGATCCATCAGTCCAGCCTAACCCCATCCAGTCCCATGGGTTAGCCAACCTCCCAACCACTGTAGTGATGGGATCCAATTAGGAATTTGGTTAGGTTTTGTCCCGGGTACCAGGGGAAAAGAGTTCCTAGGCTCCCTAGCCGGAAATTCATACAAACATAAAACTAGTCACACCACTTACACACCCAATAAATTGCCTTTTTCTCAGCATCAACTAACTTTCAAACAATCCTTTAATGAAACCATTATGTCAGTGATGACAATCCTCAAAGTCTCTGGTTGAATCCTTATTTCCCGTCATTCATTCATCAGTGTACTTATGGCATCATTGGCAACCAGAACGCTCACCCAAGGGCCTTTTCCATAGTTCCTAGCTCATAGTAACCGGCAATATATTCATATAACAGAATGGAATCTCTGTGGAAGATCAGCAAGATCAACCCACAGATCCATATAAAAGAGCCATGGACTCATCCGTTGAGGACCAGCAAGGTCAATCAACCAGATCCATGCTCGGTTTCAGAAAACAACTCTTACTCCTTGTTCCAATATCTTCCACGACGCACATGTGGGTATCTTCGGCGACCCAGAGCCCGAGCACCGTATGGTCAGCACCCTCTAGGATCCTTCGCAGGTGACCTAGCGCTTCACTCATAGGCCGCTTCCTTGGTCCCTAATCCACCGTACTGGAAGCTCACCATTTAAATCGAACCGAGGCTAGTCGGCCGACCTTGCTACGCGAGACGTCCTCCATTGACTCTCCGTCAGCAGTTACAACTTTATCAGTTCGGTCTTCATGACCTTAATCCTCAAGACGGTCAAAATGCTTCCCCAGTATTCTTGACATAAAACAGTCATTTACAAACAGTCACAAAATAGAGTTTCTATAACGAACTCTCGTCTTTCCACATTATCCACTCTCGGACCACATTACTTATTCCCTATTCCATTCAATGTGTACTCATTCTCATCCATTCACTCATATAGACTACACATTATTTCACATACACATTCACATTCATTATTCTATATACATATCCATGTTCGTACGTCCACATCATACATCCAATTTCACATTCATACATACGCATCTACATGCATACATCTATTTTCACATCCTCGTTCATACATCCACATTATACATACATCCAATTTCACATTCATACATACGCATCTACATGCATACATCTATTTTCACATCCTCATTCATACATCCACATTCACATACATACATCTACATCCGAATCTACATCCATACATCCACATCCACATCTTCATTCACATTCACATCCATACATCCACATCTACATACATACATTCATTTTCACATCCTCATTCACATTCACATCCATACATCCACATACATACATACATCCGTATCTACATCCATACATCCATACTACATCCATTCTCGCCCTAACACATCCCATATACATCTTATCCCATCAGATACACTCTCTACCTCGTCCCATACACATCTTAACACATCCTAACTCATCTTAACACATTCTATCACATCTCATACACCTCTTATCATATCCTATCACATCTCATACACATCTTTTCACATCTTTTCACATCTCATACACCTCTTATCACATCCTATCACTTCCCATACGCATCTTATCACATCTTATCACATCTTATCACATCTCATACACCTCTTATCACATCCTATCACTTTCCATACGCATCTTATCACATCTTATCACATCTCATACATCTCTTATCACATCCTATCACTTCCAATACGCATCTTATCACATATTATCACATCTCATTTAAAAATCAATCTTTTATGCATCTTCCTATGCATAAATTTATTTTAAATGAAAATGACACTTTTGAATTAAAATTCCAGCTTTTATGCATCTTCCTATGCATAAACTCAATTTAGATGAGAATTGACACTTTTGAATTAAAAATCCATCTTTTATGCATCTTCCTATGCATAAATTCAATTTGGATGAGAATAACACTTTGAATTTAAAAATCAATCTTTTATGCATCTTCTTATGCATAAATTCAATTTGGTAGGAATTACACTTTTAGAATAAAAGAATTTCTCTTATGCATGTAAGTTATGCATAAAATCCATTTATGATGAAAATCACACTTTTAGTATAAAAAGAATATCTTTTATGCATACCTCTATACATGAAATCCAATATGATAAAAGTAACACTTTTACAATAAAATAATCAACTTTTATGCATACCTCTATGCATGAAAGTCAAATATGATATAAGTCACACTTTTATAATAAAATAATCAACTTTTATGCATACCTCTATGCATGAAATCCAAATATGATAAAAGTCACACTTTTATAATAAAATAATCAGCTTTTATGCATACCTCTATGCATGAAATCCAATTATGATAAAAGTCACACTTTTATAATAAAATAATCAACTTTTATGCATACCTCTATGCATGAAATCTAAATATGATAAAAGTCACACTTTTATAATAAAATAATCAACTTTTATGCATACCTCTATGCATGAAATCCAAATATGATAAAAGTCACACTTTTATAATAAAATAATCAATTTTTATGCATACCTCTATGCATGAAATCCAAATATGATAAAAGTAACACTTTTATAATAAAATAATCAACTTTTTTGCATACCTCTATGCATGAAATCCAAATATGATAAAAGAAACACTTTTATATTAAAATATTCAACTTTTATGCATACCTCTATGCATGAAATACAAATATGATAAAAGAAACACTTTTATATTAAAATAATCAACTTTTATGCATACCTCTATGCATGAAATCCAAATATGATAAAAGAAACACTTTCATATTAAAATAATAATTCTTTTATGCATAACTCTATGCATGAAATCCAAATATGATAAAAGTAACACTTTTACAATAAAATAATCATCAAGTATGCATAACATAGAAATCAATTTCTCCATGATTACAATAAAATTCTTTCAATTAATCTAGGATGATAATTCCTAGAATATGGTAGGAAGTTCTCTTTTCATGCTTTGAATAAAATTATTTACGTGTAATTTTTATAAAAACTTTACCATAGCTCCGCTACTATGATTGATAAATCTCAATTTATTTTGAAGGATAAAGCTTATCATTAAGAAAATGATTAGAATGATCCCTAATTGGATCATTAACCCAATAATGGGTTGAATTATCAATATTCATGAAATACATAAACTAAAAGCATAGAAAAAAGACATTAATTTGACCTCAAGCATAGATTAATCTTGGATTAAGGAAAAGCTTTATGAAAAGCTTCATTTGGATTGAGAATGGGTCATGAGTATGACCATTTCTTGAGTGAGAGAGAGAAATTACATAAAAACCATTAGAATTAAGCATAAATGGAAATTTATGTAATTCTTTACTATCATTAATCAATTAACTTCAAAAGCATTCATCAAATTATGTAATTCTTCACTACCATTCATCAATTAACTTCAATAGCATTCAAAAACCATTCCAATTAAGCTTCTCAAGCTTGAGAGGGGTTGAGAAGAGAGAAGCATTGAGAAATTATAGAAAAGATCAAAATTCACCATTTACCTTACAAATTGCTTGATTCTTTGTTCACGGTAGAGGCCCCCAACCAATTAATTGGTTAAGTATGTTGATGGAGCCACCAATGGGGATTGAAGAAAGAGGGAAGCTCCAATTTCTTCAATTTGGAGAGAATTTTAGAGAATAGTAGAAATTAACATTATTTCAGCATAACTCTAGTATAGTAAAATTCTTCTATTTTTTTCAAAGGACTCATGTTCTATTTATAGGGGAGGGAAGCTCTAACCAAAGCTAACTGAATTCTAGAATTTTCCAAATTCAGTTTGGTTGAATTCGGACTAGATTTGGACCTAGTTTGGTTTCTTTTTGATTCGGTTTGGTTCCATTTTGATTTGGTTTGATTCAAGAGAGAGGAGAGATAAAAATATCACATTTTTTTTTAGTTTAAAACTCATTCAAGCATGTGAAATATGCACCTCCTTTAATGGACTCCCCGTCCTTACATATGTGTCAAAATGGAATTATTATACCCAAAATATCTCATATTTTTAATATTGCTCATAGTTTTTTACTAATAAACCTTGTACATTTTCAACTCTTCATCTTATGTGAGCATTTACTCATTTTTGGATACCCAAAATATCTCATATTTTTTATATTACTCATAGTTTCTTACTAATAAACCTTGTACATTGTCAACTCTTCATCTTATGTGAGCATTTACTCATTTTTGGGTATCTTCTTTTACAAATTGGATTTATCTCCTCCCTACACATGGATTGATCTTATTGGCCCAAAGGAACCTTAATTGGACCATAATCTAAAATTTTTGAAAATCTAGACCCTTAGGCTAAGGTCCTTTATACCCATTTCCAATTAATTCCAATTGCACATTGGAAAATTCTTTCTGAATTTCTGTTTTAGGGGAATTCATTTTAATAAGATGAGATATTTTTCTATCCAAAAATATTCAAAATCTGAATATTCTCTCTCTAGAATATTTTCTCTCTATGCCAAAACAGGCAGAGACAAGATCTCTTATATTTTTGAAGAGAGAATTAAGTCAATATTAGGTAATTTTGAAAAAATCTCACATTTTGGGAATCAATTACTCAATATAGTTTTGGACATATCTTAAACATACTAACTCCAAATTTGTCGGAGATCATAGATTTAGATTCTACTCTTCAAGATCTTTCCGATGATATGTCACATGAGGGGGTTTTGACAAACTTTTGGACAAGTTCACCATGCTCCCATTTTTCAAATGGGAATGGGATTTTTCCCAAATTATCAAATATTGTCATAATTGATTACAGGGGAATATGCTGGACATTTTGAGAGGCTGGGGAGGAATCTTACATTCTCTCCCACTTGAAAAACGCGAGATGTCCTCATCTCGCAAACTTGGGATAATTTCGCAAGATGCACGAATATGAGACTTAGAGAAAAATTTAATTAAGATTAACCACCAAAAAAAAGTCTCAAGGAGAGTAAGATTCAAGACAAGAACAAGATTTAAACTTTCTTCATTCTTGGAACATATACAGTAAAGATAGAAGAACTCTTTACACTTCCATAAGCCCGTCCATCATATGATCACAAAAGCAGCACTCACAAGCTGCGCACGTATAAGGTAACTCATCTATGGGAATAATTCTGTTGGTTATTGCTGCACCTATCTCAGTGGTATGAGGTGATCTAACAAAAGGACCTCTGAGAGGCAAGCCAAAAACGGGGTAAAGGCATATCTTCTGATGAGAAAGAAAACACGCCAGTAAGAAGACCCGCTCAGAAAACCCAAGATGTCTTGATCTCATAATGCAGTAGTATCGGGGACCCAAACCCAAGGCTTCAATAACCATGGCCAAGCGGACATTGTTACGAAAGTGCTGCTGATCCCAGGGTGTTACCCTAGTTATGTCTTGATAGGTCCGCCATTTGGTCTGAGCTACAGAAGTTCCCAAGTGAGAAAAAAGTGAGCGCTCATACTGTTCTATAAAATCCTTCTTCACCGACTCGCTTGCATCTTGAAGGTAAGAAATCATCATGGATAAAACTAATTCTTGTTGCCAAGCCATGAAGGAGATTAAGAAGAAAGGAGATCGATGGAAGTAAGATTACTGCGAGCGGCAAGTAAAAGTTACGACTTATATAAAGGAAGGAGCTAGCGTAACTTAGAAGCCAACGGTATCTTGCCACTGAAGTTTTACCGTCTTTCCATGATTTGGTTTTGGCACATTTTTCTATAGAAGGCATTAAGAATTTTGAGATGAGGAGATAAAAGAAGTTCGTAGGCTAAGTCACCTACTTTCTTTGGTCCACAATATCTGGGGGATAACTACTTATACTCCCCAAGAGATAAAGAACTTCTTTGGGTCCGTACTCAATGAAGACCATATCTGCTTCTTTGAATTATCTAAATGTCCTCTTCTTATGTGTATACTGTTTCTATCGATCCTGGGCAGCTTTTATATCTTTATGAATTTCCTGCATCTATGTCTCCAAGCATTTGACTGGTCATCTCGACCCTAATCAATGGGTCGGAACTAGTTAATGGAGTTAAGCAATCTTGTCCGAGGACGGACCCTGATTAGATTGGTATGAAGAAATTGGTCTCTGAATTTGGGTTCTAAACTTCCCTGTGCCCTTTTCATGGTAGGAGTCGGGCAGTCTTTTAACTGATGACCAAAACCTTGGCATCCAAAACACCGGTTCTCACTTCTGAACTCATCGTTCTGAATCCTTAAAACAGGTGGGCTCCTGAGAAGTATTCTGGGGAAAGTGTCTTCCCTTTCTAAACAAAATCTTCCTTTTATTTTAGAGAGGGAAGGGAGATTCTTACTCCTGCATACCTCGAAGGCTGGGGGAGGAATCTTACATTCTATCCCACTTTAAAAGTGCGAGATGTCCTCATCTCGCAAAGTAGAGGACAACTCTTTTTCTTAAGATCCAATTTATTCTAGGGTTCCTTATATTCTGGTCAACCCTACAAAATACGGGGATAATGATCCCTTAAATAGAACTCATCATTAAATAACAATTCATTCAAATCATATCATTCATCTCTTTAACACGATAATGGTCCATTAGACCGAAAATTTTCTTTATGAACATTCCTCCACGGGAATTTCAGACAAGTAAGTTCTCAATTTGTCATCCCTTAACTTGATCTACCGTGTCAAGTGTTAACAGTAGCAATTTGACAGCACAATCCACTAATCTCATAGTGATTTGCTTAAATCATTATCATCATTCTAGTTATGAATATCATCACAGGAATTCGTCCCAATCATCCACATTCTGGTTTCGCTCAGTTTATTACATTTCAACCCATTTTCAGGGGGTCATCATTTTTCAATCAGATTCCCAATCAATCCATCAGTTCGCAAACAGAATTAAAAATCGTATCAACCACATTCGAATTCATCAACTGGATAGCATTAATGCTTATAATTTCAAGTCTTAGATTTACTCGTATATACTGTCGGTAAAGAGCTACAGTTATACCCTCGGTATATACAAGTAGTCATGATACTTGGAACTATAAGGTAAATTCCATCATGTCTAGGCCTCAAGCAAGTCAGGGTTCCATAGAATTGCGATACTTCCATTTGAAGACCCAATTACTAATTTACGAATTTTTCAGTTTGAATATCAATTTGTATGAATTATATCACACAATTACAACCTTTTTGTGCTTCTTGATAAATTTTTGACATATTTGGCTTCTCAGATACCAACTGTGAGATCCCTGTCTCCACCGCGCAATGGATTCGGGGTACTAGCAGCGGAAGTAGCACATCGTGCACAGGGCAGGGGTCCCACACTCGGGACCTCGCCCACGGATATCCGGACAAGAGACTAATCCGTCGGTTTATCCAAAACCGAAACCGGAAAAACTTCCTTTACCCGGAAAGCACGGGCGATTCCACCAGGAGAACTATTTACTCTAACGTAGTCAAGATCATTACTGATCAAACTGATCCGACTGCACCTCTAACGGTACTTGGTCAGATCAAGGAAGAAACTTGCACTTGGATCATTGGGATCAACGCTTTTTTCCCCATCAAGAGGCACAGCCGTTGATTCCTATCCATAGAACAATTACTATCCAGATTTACTTCATCTATCGTAATAATAGAAATTAAATCTCGATTTACGGATCCATCAGTCCAGCCTAACCCCATCCAATCCCATGGGTTAGCCAACCTCCCAACCACTGTAGTAGTGATGGGATCCAATTAGGAATTTGGTTAGGTTTTGTCTCGGGTACCAGGGAAAAAGAGTTCCTAGGCCCCCTAGCCGGAAATTCATGCAAACATAAAACTAGTCACACCACTTACACACCCAATATGAAATTGCCTTTTTCTCAACATCAACTAACTTTCAAACAATCGTTTAATGAAACCATTAAGTCACTGATGACAATTCTCAAAGTCTCTAGTTGAATCCTTATTTCCTGTCATTCATTCATCGGTGTACTTATGGCATCATTGGCAACCAGAACGCTCACCACCTGTTCACTCAGGGGCCTTTTCCATACTTCCTAGCTCATAGTAACCAGTAATATATTCATAGAACAAAATGGAATCTCTGTGGAAGATCAGCAAGATCAACCCACAGATCCATATAAAAGAGCCATGGACTCATCCGTTAAGGACCAGCAAGGTCAATCAACCAGATCCATGCTCGGTTTCAGAAAACAACTCTTACTCCTTGTTCCAATATCTTCCACGACGCACGTGTGGGTATCTTTGGCGACCCAGAGCCCGAGCACCGTATGGTCAGCACCCTCTAGGATCCTTCGCAGGTGACCTTAGCGCTTCACTCATAGGCCGCTTCCTTGGTCCCTAATCCACCGTACCGGAAGCTCACCATTTAAATCGAACCGAGGCTGGTCAACGACCTTGCTACGCGAGACGTCCTCCATTGACTCTCCGTCAGCAGTTACAACTTTATCAGTTCGGTCTTCATGACCTTAATCCTCAAGACGGTCAAAATGCTTCCCCAGCATTCTTGACATAAAACAGTCATTTACAAACAGTCACAAAATACAGTTTCTATAACGAACTCTCGTCTTTCCACATTATCCACTCTCGGACCACATTACTTATTCCCTATTCCATTCAATGTGTACTCATTCTCATCCATTCACTCATATAGACCACATTATTTCACATACACATTCACATTCATTATTCTACATACATATCCATGTTCGTACGTCCACATCATACATCCAATTTCACATTCATACATACGCGTCTACATGCATACATCTATTTTCACATCCACATTATACATACATCCAATTTCACATTCATACATACGCATCTACATGCATACATCTATTTTCACATCCTCATTCATACATCCACATTCACATACATACATCTACATCCGAATCTACATCCATACATCCACATCCACATCTTCATTCACATTCACATCCATACATCCACATCTACATACATACATTCATTTTCACATCCTCATTCATACATCCACATCCACATACATACATACATCCGTATCTACATCCATACATCCATACTACATCCATTCTCGCCCTAACACATCCCATATACATCTTATCCCATTAGATACACTCTCTACCTCGTCCCATACACATCTTAACACATCCTAACTCATCTTAACACATTCTATCACATCTCATACACCTCTTATCATATCTTATCACATCTTATCACATCTTTTCACATCTCATACACCTCTTATCACATCCTATCACTTCCCATACGCATCTTATCACATCTCATACACCTCTTATCACAACCTATCACTTCCCATATGCATCTTATCACATCTTATCACATCTCATACATCTCTTATCACATCTTATCACATCATATCACATCTCATACATCTCTTATCACATCCTATCACTTCCCATACGCATGTTATCACATATTATCACATCTCATTTAAAAATCAATCTTTTATGCATCTTCCTATGCATAAATTCATTTTAAATGAAAATGACACTTTTGAATTAAAATTCCATCTCTTATGCATCTTCCTATGCATAAACTCAATTTAGATGAGAATTGACACTTTTGAATTAAAAATCCATCTTTTATGCATCTTCCTATGCATAAATTCAATTTGGATGAGAATAACACTTTGAATTTAAAAATCAATCTTTTATGCATCTTCTTATGCATAAATTCAATTTGGTAGGAATTACACTTTTAGAATAAAAGAATTTCTCTTATGCATGTAAGTTATGCATAAAATCCATTTATGATGAAAATCACACTTTTAGTATAAAAAGAATATCTTTTATGCATACCTCTATACATGAAATCCAATATGATAAAAGTAACACTTTTACAATAAAATAATCAACTTTTATGCATACCTCTATGCATGAAATTCTTGGAAATATGATAAAAGTCACACTTTTATAATAAAATAATCAACTTTTATGCATACCTCTATGCATGAAATCCAAATATGATAAAAGTCACACTTTTATAATAAAATAATCAACTTTTATGCATACCTCTATGCATGAAATCTAATTATGATAAAAGTCACACTTTTATAATAAAATAATCAATTTTTATGCATACCTCTATGCATGAAATCTAAATATGATAAAAGTCACACTTTTATAATAAAATAATCAACTTTTATGTATACCTCTATGCATGAAATCCAAATATGATAAAAGTCACTTTTATAATAAAATAATCAATTTTTATGCATACCTCTATGCATGAAATCCAAATACGATAAAAGTAACACTTTTATAATAAAATAATCAACTTTTATGCATACCTCTATGCATGAAATCCAAATATGATAAAAGAAACACTTTTATATTAAAATAATCAACTTTTACGCATATCTCTATGCATGAAATACAAATATGATAAAAGAAACACTTTTATATTAAAATAATCAACTTTTATGGATACCTCTATATGCATGAAATCCAAATATGATAAAAGAAACACTTTTATATTAAAATAATAATTCTTTTATGCATAACTCTATGGATAAAAGAAACACTTTTATATTAAAATAATCAACTTTTATGCATACCTCTATGCATGAAATCCAAATATGATAAAAGAAACACTTTCATATTAAAATAATTCTTTTATGCATAACTCTATGCATGAAATCCAAATATGATAAAAGTAACACTTTTACAACAAAATAATCATCAATTATGCATAACATAAAAATCAATTTCTCCATGATTACAATAAAATTCTTTCAATTAATCTAGGATGATAATTCCTAGAATATGATAGGAAGTTCTCTTTTCATGCTTTGAATAAAATTATTTATGTGTAATTTTTATAAAAAATTTACCATAGCTCCGCTACTATGATTGATAAATCTCAATTTATTTTGAAGGATAAAGCTTATCATTAAGGAAATGATTAGAATGATCCCAAATTGGATCATTAACCCAATAATGGGTTGAATCATCAATATTCATGAAATACATAAACTAAAAGCATAGAAAAAAGCCATTAATTTGACCTCAAGCATAGATTAATCTTGGATTAAGGAAAAGCTTTATGAAAAGCTTCATTTGGATTGAGAATGGGTCATGAGTATGACCATTTCTTGAGTGAGAGAGAGAAATTACATAAAAACCATTAGAATTAAGCATAAATGGAAATTTATGTAATTCTTTACTATCATTAATCAATTAACTTCAATAGCATTCATCAAATTATGTAATTCTTCACTACCATTCATCAATTAACTTCAATAGCATTCAAAAACCATTCCAATTAAGCTTCTCAAGCTTGAGAGGGGTTGAGAAGAGAGAAGCATTGAGAAATTATAAAAAAGATCAAAATTCACCATTTACCTTACAAATTGCTTGATTCTTTGTTCACGGTAGAGGCCCCCAACCAATCAATTGGTTAAGTATGTTGATGGAGCCACCAATGGGGATTGAAGAAAGAGGGAAGCTCCAATTTCTTCAATTTGGAGAGAATTTTAGAGAATAGTAGAAATTAGCATTATTTCAGCATAACTCTAGTATAGTAAAATTCTTCTATTTTTTTCAAAGGACTCATGTTCTATTTATAGGGGAGGGAAGCTCTAACCAAAGCTAACTGAATTCTAGAATTTTCCAAATTCAATTTGGTTGAATTTGGACTAGATTTGGACCTAGTTTGGTTCCTTTTTTATTCGGTTTGGTTCCATTTTGATTTGGTTTGATTCAAGAGAGAGGAGAGATAAAAATATCACAATATTTTTGAGTTTAAAACTCATTCAAGCATGTGAAATATGCACCTCGTTTAATGGACTCCCCTTCCTTACATATGTGTCAAAATGGAATTATTATACCCAAAATATCTCATATTTTTAATATTGCTCATAGTTTTTTACTAATAAACCTTGTACATTTTCAACTCTTTATCTTATCTGAGCATTTACTCGTTTTTGGATACCCAAAATATCTCATATTTTTGATATTACTCATAGTTTCTTACTAATAAACCTTGTACATAGTCAACTCTTCATCTTATGTGAGCATTTACTCATTTTTGGGTATCTTCTTTTACAAATTGGATTTATCTCCTCCCTACATATGGATTGATCTTATTGGCCCAAAGGAACCTTAATTGGACCATAATCTAAAATTTCTGAAAATCTAGACCCTTAGGCTAAGGTCCTTTATACCCATTTCCAATTAATTCCAATTGCACATTGGAAAATTCTTTCTGAATTTCTGTTTCAGGGGAATTCATTTTAATAAGATGAGATATTTTTCTATCCAAAAATATTCAAAATCTGAATATTCTCTCTCTAGAATATTTTCTCTCTATGCCAAAACAGGCAGAGACAAGATCTCTTATATTTCTGAAGAGGGAATTGATTACAGGGGAATATGCTGGACATTTTGAGAGGCTGGGAAGGAATCTTACATTCTCTCCCAGTTGAAAAATGCGAGATGTCCTCATCTCGCAAACTTGGGATAATTTTGCAAGATGCACGAATATGAGACTTAGAGAAGAATTTAATTAAGATTAACCACCCAAAAAAAAGTCTCAAGGAGAGTAAGATTCAAGACAAGAACAAGATTTAAACTTTCTTCATTCTCGGAACATATACAGTAAAGATAGAAGAACTCTTTACACTTCCATAAGCCCGTCCATCATATGATCACAAAAGCAGCACTCACAAGCTGCGCACGTATAAGGTAACTCATCTATGGGAATAATTCTGTTGGTTATTGCCGCACTTATCTCCGTGGTATGAGGTGATCTAACAAAAGGACCTCTGAGAGGCAAGCCAAAAACGGGGTAAAGGCATATCTTCTGATGAGGAAGAAAACACGCCAGTAAGAAGACCCGCTCAGAAAACCCAAGATGTCTTGATCTCATGACGCAGTAGTATCGGGGACCCAAACCCAAGGCTTCAATAACCATGGCCAAGCGGACATTGTTACGAAAGTGCTGCTGACCCCAGGGTGTTACCCTAGTTATGTCTTGATAGGTCCGCCATTTGGTCTGAGCTACAGAAGTTCCCAAGTGAGAAAAAAGTGAGCGCTCATACTGTTCTATAAAATCCTTCTTCACCGACTCGCTTGCGTCTTGAAGGTGAGAAATCATAATGAATAAAACTAATTCTTCTTGCCAAGCCATGAAGGAGATTAAGAAGAAAGGAGATCGATGGAAGTAAGATTACTGCGAGCGGCAAGTAAAAGTTACGACTTATATAAAGGAAGGAGCTAGCGTAACTTAGAAGCCAACGGTATCTTGCCACTGAAGTTTTACCGTCTTTCCATGATTTGGTTTTGGCACATTTTTCTATAGAAGGCATTAAGAATTTTGAGATGATGAGATAAAAGAAGTTCGTAGGCTAAGTCACCTACTTTCTTTGGTCCACAATATCTGGGGGATAACTACTTATACTCCCCAAGAGATAAAGAACTTCTTTTGGTCCGTACTCAATGAAGACCATATCTGCTTCTTTGAATTCTCTGAGTGTCCTCTTCTTATGTGTATACTGTTTCTGTCGATCCTGGGCAGCTTTTATATCTTTATGAATTGCCTGCATCTATGTCTCCAAGCATTTGACTGGTCATCTCGACCCTAATCAATGGGTCGGAACTAGTTAATGGAGTTAAGCAATCTTGTCCGAGACGGACCCTGATTAGATTGGTATGAAGGAATTGGTCTCTGAATTTGGGTTCTAGACTTCCCTGTGCCCTTTTCATGGTAGGAGTCGGGCAGTCTTTTAACTGATGACCAAAACCTTGGCATCCAAAACACCGGTTCTCACTTCTGAACTCATCGTTCTGAATCCTTAAAACAGGTAGGCTCCTGAGAAGTATTCTGTGGAAAGTGTCTTCCCTTTTTAAACAGAATCTTTCTTTTATTTTAGAGAG
Source organism: Cibotium barometz (assembly GCF_041138505.1). NCBI lineage: Eukaryota > Viridiplantae > Streptophyta > Polypodiopsida > Cyatheales > Cibotiaceae > Cibotium > Cibotium barometz. The sequence continues at coordinate 415,870 of NC_141098.1, read as the reverse complement.
GGAAGGGAGATTCTTACTCCTGCATACCTCGAAGGCTGGTGGGGGAGAAATCTTACATTCTACCCCACTTAAAAAGTGCGAGATGTCCTCATCTCGCAAAGTAGAGGACAACTCTTTTTCTTAAGATCCAATTTATTCTAGGGTTCCTTGTATTCTAGTCAACCCTACAGAATACGGGGATAATGATTCCTTAAATAGAACTCATCATTAAATAACAATTCATTCAAATCATATCATTCATCTCTTTAACACGATAATGGTCCATTAGACCGAAAATTTTCTTTATGAACATTCCTCCACGGGAATTTCAGACAAGTTCTCAATTTGTCATCCCTTAACTTGATCTACCGTGTCAAGTGTTAATAGTAGCAATTTGAGAGCACAATCCACTAATCTCATAGTGATTTGCTGACATCATTATCATCATTCTAGTTATGAATATCATCACAGGAATTCGTCCCAATCATCCACATTCTGGTTTCGCTCAGTTTATTACATTTCAACCCATTTATTTTTCAATCAGAATCCCAATCAATTCATCAGTTTGCAAACAGAATTAAAAATCATATCAACCACATTCGAATTCATCAACTGGATAGCATTAATGCTTATAATTTCAAGTCTTACATTTACTCGTATATACTGTCGGTAAAGAGCTGCAGTTATACCCTCGGTATATACGGGTAGTCATGATACTTGGAACTATACATTAGGACCTCAATGGAAGGCTTCTTGGGCCCTTTTATTTGGCAGTTTAAGGAGTCAAACCTTTTCTCTTAAGAAGAAACGTTTTCTAATTAGAAGCTTCAAAACGGCTACTTTATTCGAATTTGAATTTTGGAGGAAAAATGGAATTGACAAAACCATATCATGTAACATATCTATGGAAAGCTCTTGATGCGTAGATTACGGATCTATAATCTCCGCTCAAATCGGAGCTTGTATGTAGAAGTTATGGAGATCCGAAAATTGTAAAATTGCCTCCCCCCCTTTTTGGGGAGAAAAGTGCACCCTTTGACCACTCTTACACCTCTCTTACAAACCCAACATTTCAGTCCACATGGCAACCCCCCATTTGGCTATTCCTTAATCACCTTGATTAGGCTTGGGCAAATTAAAGGGCCCAAGAAGACCCCATTCACTTCCTAATGAGGTAAATACCATCATGTCTAGGCCTCAAGCAAGTCAGGGTTCCATAAAATTACGGTACTTCCATTTGAAGACCCAATTACTAATTTACGAATTTTTCAGTTTGAATATCAATTTGTATGAATAATTACAATTACAACCTTTTTGTGCTTCTTGATAAATTTTTGACATATTTGGCTTCTCAGATGATCTTTATTAGCCAATTTGCTCTGATACCAACTGTGAGATCCCTGTCTCCACCGCGCAACGGATTCGGGGTACTAGCAGCGGAAGTAGCACATCGTGCGCGAGGTAGGGGTCCCACACTCGGGACCTCGCCCACACCACGGATATCCGGACAAGAGACTAATCCGTCAGTTTATCCAAAACCGAAACCGGAAAAACTTCCTTTACCCAGAAAGCACGGGCAATTCCACCAGGAGAACTCTTTACTCTAACGTAGTCAAGATCATTACTGATCAAACTGATCCGACTGCACCTCTAACGGTACTTGGTCAGATCAAGGAAGAAACTTGCACTTGGATCATTGGGATCAACGCTTTTTTTCCCATCAAGAGGCACAGCCGTTGATTCCTATCCATAGAACAATTAGTATCCGGATTTACTTCATCTATCGTAATAATAGAAATTGAGTCTTGATTTACGGATCCATCAGTCCAGCCTAACCCCATCCAGTCCCATGGGTTAGCCAACCTCCCAACCACTGTAGTAGTGATGGGATCCAATTAGGAATTCGGTTAGGTTTTGTCCCGGGTACCAGGGGAAAAGAGTCCCTAGGCCCCCTAGCCGGAAATTCATGCAAACATAAAACTAGTCACACCACTTATACACCCAATATGAAATTGCCTTTTTCTCAGCATCAACTAACTTTCAAACAATCCTTTAATGAAACCATTATGTCACTGATGACAATCCTCAAAGTCTCTGGTTGAATCCTTATTTCCCGTCATTCATTCTTCGGTGTACTTATGGCATCATTGGCAACCAGAACGCTCACCACCTATTCACTCAGGGGCCTTTTCCATAGTTCCTAGCTCATAGTAACTGGCAATATATTCATAGAACATAATGGAATCTCTGTGGAAGATCAGCAAGATCAACCCACAGATCCATATAAAAGAGCCATGGACTCATCCGTTAACGACCAGCAAGGTCAATCAACCAGATCCATGCTCGGTTTCAGAAAACAACTCTTACTCCTTGTTCCAATATCTTCCACGATGCACGTGTGGGTATCTTTGGCGACCCAGAGCCCAAGCACCGTATGGTCAGCACCCTCTAGGATCCTTCGCAGGTGACCTAGCGCTTCACTCATAGGCCGCTTCCTTGGTCCCTAATCCACCGTACCGGAAGCTCACCATTTAAATCGAACCGAGGCTGGTCAAGACCTCGGCCGGACCTTGCTACGTGAGACGTCCTCCATTGACTCTCCGTCAGTAGTTGCAACTTTATCAGTTCGGTCTTCATGACCTTAATCCTCAAGACGGTCAAAATGCTTCCCCAGCATTCTTGACATAAAACAGTCATTTACAAACAGTCACAAAATACAGTCTCTATAACGAACTCTCGTCTTTCCACATTATCCACTCTCGGACCACATTACTTATTCCCTACTCCATTCAATGTGTACTCATTCTCATCCATTCACTCATATAGACTACACATTATTTCACATACACATTCACATTCATTATTCTACATACATATCCATGTTCGTACGTCCACATCATACATCCAATTTCACATTCATACATACGCATCTACATGCATACATCTATTTTCACATCCACATTATACATACATCCAATTTCACATTCATACATACGCATCTACATGCATACATCTATTTTCACATCCTCATTCATACATCCACATTCACATACATACATCTACATCCGAATCTACATCCATACATCCACATCCACATCTTCATTCACATTCACATCCATACATCCACATCTACATACATACATCCATTTTCACATCCTCATTCATACATCCACATCCACATACATACATACATCCATATCTACATCCATACATCCATACTACATCCATTCTCGCCCTAACACATCCCATATACATCTTATCCCATCAGATACACTCTCTATCTCGTCCCATACACATCTTAACACATCCTAACTCATCTTAACACCTTCTATCACATCTCATACACCTCTTATCATATCCTATCACATCTCATACACATCTTATCACATCTTTTAACATCTCATACACCTCTTATCACATCCTATCACTTCCCATACGCATCTTATCACATCTGATACACCTCTTATCACATCCTATTACTTCCCATACGCATCTTATCACATCTTATCACATCTCATACATCTCTTATCACATCCTATCACTTCCCATACGCATCTTATCACATATTATCACATCTCATTTAAAAATCAATCTTTTATGCATCTTCCTATGCATAAATTCATTTTAAATAAAAATGACACTTTTGAATTAAAATTCTATCTCTTATGCATCTTCCTATGCATAAACTCAATTTAGATGAGAATTGACACTTTTGAATTAAAAATCCATCTTTTATGCATCTTCCTATGCATAAATTCAATTTGGATGAGAATAACACTTTGAATTTAAAAATCAATCTTTTATGCATCTTCTTATGCATAAATTCAATTTGGTAGGAATTACACTTTTAGAATAAAAGAATTTCTCTTATGCATCTAAGTTATGCATAAAATCCATTTATGATGAAAATCACACTTTTAGTATAAAAAGAATATCTTTTATGCATACCTGTATACATGAAATCCAATATGATAAAAGTAACACTTTTACAATAAAACAATCAACTTTTATGCATACCTCTATGCATGAAATTCAAATATGATAAAAGTCACACTTTTATCATAAAATAATCAACTTTTATGCATACCTCTATGCATGGAATCCAAATATGATAAAAGTCACACTTTTATAATAAAATAATCAACTTTTATGCACACCTCTATGCATGAAATCCAATTATGATAAAAGTCACACTTTTATAATAAAATAATCAATTTTTATGCATACCTCTATGCATGAAATCTAAATATGATAAAAGTCACACTTTTATAATAAAATAATCAACTTTTATGCATACCTCTATGCATGAAATCCAAATATGGTAAAAGTCACACTTTTATAATAAAATAATCAATTTTTATGTATACCCCTATGCATGAAATCCAAACATGATAAAAGTCACACTTTTATAATAAAATAATCAATTTTTATGCATACCTCTATGCATGAAATCCAAATATGATAAAAGTAACACTTTTATAATAAAATAATCAACTTTTATGCATACCTCTATGCATGAAATCCAAATATGATAAAAGAAACACTTTTATATTAAAATAATCAACTTTTGTGCATACCTCTATGCATGAAATACAAATATGATAAAAGAAACACTTTTATATTAAAATAATCAACTTTTGTGCATACCTCTATGCATGAAATCCAAATATGATAAAAGAAACACTTTTATATTAAAATAATAATTCTTTTATGCATAACTCTATGCATGAAATCCAAATATGATAAAAGTAACACTTTTACAATAAAATAATCATCAATTATGCATAACATAAAAATCAATTTCTCCATAATTACAATAAAATTCCTTCAATTAATCTAGGATGATAATTCCTAGAATATGGTAGAAAGTTCTCTTTTCATGCTTTGAATAAAATTATTTATGTGTAATTTTTATAAAACTTTTACCATAGCTCCGCTACTATGACTGATAAATCTCAATTTATTTTGAAGGATAAAGCTTATCATTAAGGAAATGATTAGAATGATCCCTAATTGGATCATTAACCCAATAATGGGTTGAATCATCAATATTCATGAAATACATAAACTAAAAGCATAGAAAAAAGCCATTAATTTGACCTCAAACATAGATTAATCTTGGATTAAGGAAAAGCTTCATGAAAAGCTTCTTTTGGATTGAGAATGGGTCATGAGTATGACCATTTCTTGAGTGAGAGAGAGAAATTACATAAAAACCATTAGAATTAAGCATAAATAGAAATTTATGTAATTCTTTACTATCATTAATCAATTAACTTCAATAGCATTCATCAAATTATGTAATTCTTCACTACCATTCATCAATTAACTTCAATAGCATTCAAAAATCATTCCAATTAAGCTTCTCAAGCTTGAGAGTGGTTGAGAAGAGAGAAGCATTGAGAAATTATAGAAAAGATCAAAATTCACCATTTACCTTACAAATTGCTTGATTCTTTGTTCACGGTAGAGGCCCCCAACCAATCAATTGGTTAAGTATGTTGATGGAGCCACCAATGGGGATTGAAGAAAGAGGGAAGCTCCAATTTCTTCAATTTGGAGAGAATTTTAGAGAATAGTAGAAATTAGCATTATTTCAGCATAACTCTAGTATAGTAAAATTCTTCTATTTTTTTCAAAGGACTCATGTTCTATTTATAGGGGAGGGAAGCTCTAACCAAAGCTAACTGAATTCTAGAATTTTCTAAATTTAGTTTGGTTGAATTTGGACTAGATTTGGACCTAGTTTGGTTCCTTTTTTATTAGGTTTGGTTCCATTTTGATTTGGTTTGATTCAAGAGAGAGGAGAGATAAAAATATCACAATATTTTTGAGTTTAAAACTCATCCAAGCATGTGAAATATGCACCTCATTTAATGGACTCCCCTTCCTTACATATGTGTCAAAATGGAATTATTATACCCAAAATATCTCATATTTTTAATATTGCTCATAGTTTTTTACTAATAAACCTTGTACATTTTCAACTCTTCATCTTATGTGAGCATTTACTCGTTTTTGGATACCCAAAATATCTCATATTTTTGATATTACTCATAGTTTCTTACTACTAATAAACCTTGTACATAGTCAACTCTTCATCTTATGTGAGCATTTACTCATTTTTGGGTATCTTCTTTTACAAATTGGATTTATCTCCTCCCTACACATGGATTGATCTTATTGGCCCAAAGAAACTTTAATTGGACCATAATCTAAAATTTCTGAAAATCTAGACCCTTAGGCTAAGGTCCTTTATACCCATTTCCAATTAATTCCAATTGCACATTGGAAAATTCTTTCTGAATTTCTGTTTCAGGGAAATTCATTTTAATAAGATGAGATATTTTTCTATCCAAAAATATTCAAAATCTGAATATTCTCTCTCTAGAATATTTTCTCTCTCTATGCCAAAACAGACAGAGACAAGATCTCTTATATTTCTGAAGAGGGAATTGATTATAGGGGAATATGCTGGCCATTTTGAGAGGCTGGGGAGGAATCTTACAACAAAAGTCCCAGAAAAAAAGGCAAGAACGAGGCAATATGGATGTTCAAAAAGAACTAAAGGCTGCCCTAGCTAGGATTGTCAGAGGACACGCAGGATTAGGATTTAGACTGGACATCTGGTGCATGAGGTGTAATAGCCAAGGACACATGAAGGAATAATGCCAGTTTGCAAACCATACAATTGTTATGCGGCATCTGAAGGAACAACCACACTGCAAAAATGTGCTTCTACAACACTTGGAATAGGAATCCGAGAGTGGTGGAAAGGCAGCAACATGAAGCCCTAACCACCATCAACTAGGTCACCACAGGACCTCAAATCAATAAACCATATGGAAGAGTAAGTGGATGATTTGGCCCAAGGGGAGCTTGTTTCTACCATAATGGTCTAGGGAACATAAAAAATGATTGCCCCATATGTTAGCATCATCAAGAGAAACTAGAAGAGGTAAGGCCAAAAAGGGAGGCGAACCCAGTAGGAAATGATGCAACTGTCAATATGGTAAAAGTAGACCATGGGGCATGAATAGAAAAGCCACCAAAAGTGATGGCCGTGAAGATGAGATCATAAAGGCTTGTCAAGATGCGCGGACAGGTAGGAATGCTGAACCAAAATAGAAGTAGAAGCGAGAATAGTGGGTAGGACAAGAGAGGGTCCATGAACAAATCACCAAGTTGGTACAAAGTGCACAAGGAATGATCACGACAATGCAGTAAAGCCCGCTCTTGGAATATTCTGAGAAAAATTTAGACAAGACAAACCTAATCAAGAAGAGAGAAGAATTACGATTGGAAAGAAGTCGGTGTGCAATGGGAGAGCAACTGGAGGAAAGATGTTGAAGTGCCAAATAGATCCAATTACATCCCAGAGAAGCGGAAGCATTGCAAGAAAAAAAATGGAGGAAAATCTGGAAAACATCGAGATAGGAAAACTGACAAGGGAAGGTCAAGAAAAAGGAAAGAGAAACAAACAAGGAGGAAGGAAGAATGCGCAAAGGCGAAGGTGTGCCCACCGATAAGGAGGAAAGCAGTAATTTTGTGAAGGAATATGACTTCTGGGAGGATCTCAGCAAGATCAAACTAAATATCACTATGGATCAAATGTTGAACCCAGTTCCCAACTATAGACAGAAGTTGCTTCAAGCCATTATATCGAATGAGAAACTGGCATGGATGTCTCTGTAGGAACCAGAAAACCCGGCATCGAAATGCAATAATGTGGAAACAGTTCAAGACTATGACACATCCATTCCAAAAGTGACCATAAAGATTAGAGGACAGATAGTGGAGAGAGTCATTTCTGGACTGAGGATCAGGAGTGAACATTATATCGAATAGCTTGGCCAAAAAATTAGGCATCACTAATTTGCAGGCAGCCCCATTTTAGATCTGCATGGATGACCAAAAAAAGTGTAGAAATCAAATTTAATAAGAATAACACTTTTGTAATGAAAAAATTTCTTTATGCATCTTTCTATGCATAAAAATAAAATTTTATAAGAATAACACTTTTGTAGTAAAAAAATTTCCTTATGCATCTTTCTATGCATAGAAATCAAATTTAATAAGAATAACACTTTTGTTTAAAAAAAATTCCTTTATGCATCTTACTATGCATAGAAATTAAATTTAATAAGAATAACACTTTTATAATTAAAAAAAATTCCTTTATGCATCTTTCTATACATAGAAATCAAATTTAATAATTAATATCAGTGATATCCATGCATATTCATAGGTGAATATGTACATGGAGTAATTAGAATATTTCTTTTAGATGCAAAAATGGTGGGAATTACTCTTTTGGAATAACATAAAAATAAAATTTTTCCATAACCTCCTTTGTATGGCTTACCATTTCTCATTTTTTATCTTTCTTTACTTAACTTTATTAACCCAATTTAGAATTATAGAACTCTAATCTACACAATTTTCTAAATTCAAGAGAGTAAACAATAAGAAGAGTTTAATTAATCACTTAGTTAATATTTCTAGGATTAAGAAAGATTGGAATGTAAAGAAGAGAAGGGGGTGGCCTTTTTACCAAGGCATAGCATTTGAATTTAATCCAATCATTTATAAAACATAAAAAATCAAGAAAACCATAGATTTTTCATTAAAATTATTAAACAAAGTAAGAAAATTAGCTTACATGGAGCTTGTAAGCTCTCCTTTGGCTTGAGGTATTGAGGGTTCTACTCTTGTTTGAAGCAAAAGTGGCCACCAATTCACTTTGGAGTGGATTAGACTAAAAACAATTGAATTATTAAAAAATTCAATGTCAATGGCTCAGGACAAGAGTAGAGTAACAGTGCATAAACACCATTAAGCTTTTACAAAGAGGGAGGCTTCTATTTATAGGAAAAAGCAAGCCTCTAACCAAGCAAAGTGATTCTAGAATTTTCCACATCAGTTTGATTAATTTTTGACCATTTTTGGGTCAGTTCAGCTTACTTTTTGGATCTAGTTTTGAAACATGAGAGAGGAGAGATGAAAATATCTCATTTTATTGATTAAAAATTGGGGGTAATGATGAAAAAAAGGTGCCTACTTCATGAGGGGAGATCCCCACACTAAGGTATCAAAATTCAGTTTTTTTAATTCTTTTCTTTAGTCCTTAGTCCACTCTTCATCTTATGTGAGTATTTACTCATTTTTGGGGGGTTTTTCTTTTGTTCTTCAATTTATCTCCTCCCTATACTTGGATTGATCCTATTGGCCCACAGGAACCTTAATTGGACCATAATCTAAAAATTTCTGAAAATCTAGACCCTTAGGCTAAGGTCCTTTATACCTATTTTCAATTAATTCCAATTGCACATTGGAAAGTTCTTTTTGAATTTCTGTTTCAGAGGAAACCATTTTAGACACTAGGAGGATTTTTATATCCAAAAATATCTCAATTTTGAATTACCTCCCTCTAGACATTTTCTCTCTCCAACCCAAGCCAAAACAGGGTAAAACTGGATCTTTCTTTTATTTTAGAGAGGGGAATAATTATAAGATTAGAAGGGGAGGTTCTTACACCTGCACACCTCAAAAGCTGGAGGGAGGAATCTTACACAAAGAAACCCCTGCAGCACTGTCACAACAGTTGCCTCATAGCATGTTGCATTGGCATAGTCACTCTTATTTCACATTGAAAATAATCCCTTGGAAGGGAAGTTTTATGTGATGCCTGCAGAAACAATGCATGAAGGGATCCTCTAGGTAGAGGGTGGATGGGACATAACTAATGTCACATTGACTGGGCCAAACTCTTATAAATTTTTCTCCCGAGTGCTTACACTCACCAGCTAGCCTGGACAATGTATGAAGCCTCCGACTCCTCCCAAGAAGTCCTCAATCACAATACTATCTAAGAACAAGAAATCGGGACTAGCTGCTTCAAAGAATATGCAAAGCACCCGACCCAGTTCTCTCACTTGGGTGAGGCCTTGATGAAGCAGATCAATGGACACGATGTCCATTCCCTTATGAAAAAAAATAATGAGGTGGAGCATAAGCTCCAGTACCTCACCCGACCTTGTTATAGAGCTATTGCTTTCGATCCCATGGTGATGCAGAAGCTTGAATAGCTCGGCTTGGGAGAAGATTGCCCACCTTGAAACCATGGGCCCCCAACCTTTACAATGCATTGTTTTTCATAGAGACCTACCGGTGCCAATTACCACACAAGTGAGGTCTTGGACATCAAAGGACGGAGGCATAAGGTGCAGATAAGCATGGAGCTAGTGCGAGATGCTTTGTCACTTCCTCATATTATGGACCAGCCATATGTCTGCCTCAACAATGCAACAAAGCTCACCAGAGGCCTGGGGCAACCCCAAAAAGAATGGAGTTGAGTGGGGGAACATAGCACAGGAGGATCTGGTTATGCCCGCTGCAAGAGCTTTGAAGTTTCTACTCACTACCAAGTAGACTGACAGATTCAACCACTATAGTATGACCACATTGGATAGAGTCCACCAAGGCCAGATGATGAAATGGTCTGACTATATCTTCAGAAAGCTACATGCAGTTTGTTCAAAGCCCCAAGGAAAGCTGACAATTGCAACCTTATTTACCTTGGTCCTTTATTATGTGGTTGGATACAAGGAATTGCTAAGGGAAACCTTGCTAAGTGGACCAGATGCGGCTGTGACATCTCTACCCTCAGCATCCACTTCTCCTAATCCACCACCAGCGACGATGAAGAGACCCCATCATGCGCCAGATGTCACATAATAGGTTCTACCGTGTTGAAAGAACGGTAGAGGGGGAGAAGACACACACATAGGAGCAAACCCTAATGTGTAAGATCCCTGTTTCCACCGTGCAATGGATTCGGGGTGCTAGCAGTAGAAGTAGCCTTTCTTGCGCGGGCCAGGGTCCTACACTCGGAGCCTCGTCCCCACAGATATACGGACAAAAGACTAATCCGTCGGTTTTTCCAAAACCGAACCCGAAAAAACTTCCTTTATCCGGAAAGCACGGCGGGCGATTCCACCAGGATAACTTTTTACTCTAACGTAGTCAAGACCATTACTGATCAAACTGATCCGACTGCACCTTTAAAGGTACTTGGTCAATCAAGGACGAAACTTGCACTTGGATCATTGGGATCAACGCTTTTTTCCCCATCAAGAGGCACAGCCGTTGATTCCTATCCATAGAACAATTACTATCCGGGATTTACTTCATCTATCGTAATAACAGAAATTGAGTCTTGATTTACGGATCCATCAGTCCAGCCTAACCCCATCCAGTCCCATGGGTTAGCCAACCTCCCAACCACTGTAGTGATGGGATCCAATTAGGAATTTGGTTAGGTTTTGTCTCGGGTACCAGGGAAAAGAGTTCCTAGGCCCCCTAGCCGGAAGTTCATACAAACATAAATCTAGTCACACCACTTACACACCCAATATGAAATTGCCTTTTTCTCAGCATCAATTAACTTTCAAACAATCCTTTAATGAAACCATTATGCCACTGATGACAATCCTCAAAGTCTCTGGTTGAATCCTTATTTCCCGTCATTCATTCATCGGTGTACTTATGGCATCATTGGCAACCAGAACGCTCAGGGGCCTTTTCCATAGTTCCTAGCTCATAGACCGGCAATATATTCATATAATAGAATGGAATCTCCGTGGAAGATCAGCAAGATCAACCCACAGATCCATATAAAAGAGCCATGGACTCATCCGTTGAGGACCAACAAGGTCAATCAACCAGATCCATGCTCGGTTTCAGAAAACAACTCTTACTCCTTGTTCCAATATCTTCCATGATGCACGTGTGGGTATCTTCGGCGACCCAGAGCCCGAGTACCGTATGGTCAGCACCCTCTAGGATCCTTCGCACAGGTGACCTAGCGCTTCACTCATAGGCCGCTTCCTTGGTCCCTCATCTACCGTACCGGCGGAAGCTCACCATTTAAATCAAACCGAGGCTGGTCAAGACCTCGATCGACCTTGCTACGCAAGACGTCCTCCATTGACTCTCCGTCAGCAGTTGCAACTTTATCTGTTTGGTCTTCATGACCTTAATCCTCAAGATGGTCAAAATGCTTCCCCAGCATTCTTGACATAAAACAGTCATTTACAATCAGTCACAAAATACAGTTTCTATAACGAACTCTCGTCTTTCCACATTATCCACTCTCGGACCACATTACTTGTTCCCTATTCCATTCAATGTGTACTCATTCTCATCCATTCACTCATATAGACTACACATTATTTCACATACACATTCACATTCATTATTCTACATACATATCCATGTTCGTATGTCCACATCATACATCTAATTTCACATTCATACATACGCATCTACATGCATACATCTATTTTCACATCCTCATTCATACATCCACATTATACATACATCCAATTTCACATTCATACATACGCATCTACATGCATACATCTATTTTCACATCCTCATTCATACATCCACATTCACATACATACATCTACATCCGAATCTACATCCATACATCCACATCCACATCTTCATTCACATTCACATTCATACATCCACATCTACATACATACATCCATTTTCACATCCTCATTCATACATCCACATCCACATACATACATACATCCGTATCTACATCCATACATCCATACTACATCCATTCTCGCCTTAACACATCCCATATACATCTTATCCCATCAGATACACTCTCTACCTCGTCCCATACACATCTTAACACATCCTAACTCATCTTAACACATTCTATCACATCTCATACACCTCTTATCATATCTTATCACATCTCATACACATCTTTTCACATCTCATACACCTCTTATCACATCCTATCACTTTCCATACGCATCTTATCACATCTTATCACATCTCATACACCTCTTCTCACATCCTATCACTTCCCATACGCATCTTATCACATATTATCACATCTCGTTTAAAAATCAATCTTTTATGCATCTTCCTATGCATAAATTCATTTTAAATGAAAATGAAACTTTTGAATTAAAATTCCATCTCTTATACATCTTCCTATGCATAAACTCAATTTAGATGAGAATTGACACTTTTGAATTAAAAATCTATCTTTTATGCATCTTCCTATGCATAAATTCAATTTGGATGAGAATAACACTTTTGAATTGAAATTCCATTCTTTTATGCATCTTCCTATGCATAAATTCAATTTAGATGAGAATGACACTTTGAATTTAAAATTCAATCTTTTATGCATCTTCTTATGCATAAATTCAATTTGGTAGGAATTACACTTTTAGAATAAAAGAATTTCTCTTATGCATCTAAGTTATGCATAAAATCCATTTATGATGAAAATAGTATAAAAAGAATATCTTTTATGCATACCTCTACACATGAAATCCAATATGATAAAAGTAACACTTTTTCAATAAAATAATCAACTTTTATGCATACCTCTATGCATGAAATTCAAATATGATAAAAGTCACACTTTTATAATAAAATAATCAACTTTTATGCATACCTCTATGCATGAAATCCAAATATGATAAAAGTCACACTTTTATAATAAAATAATCAACTTTTATGCATACCTCTATGCATGAAATCCAAATATGATAAAAGTCACACTTTTATAAAAAATTAATTTCTTTTATGCATACCTCTATGCATGAAATCCAAATATGATAAAAGTCACACTTTTATAATAAAATAATCAACTTTTATGCATACCTCTATGCATGAAATCCAAATATGATAAAAGTCACACTTTTATAATAAAATATTCAACTTTTATGCATACCTCTATGCATGAAATCCAAATATGATAAAAGTCACACTTTTATAATAAAATAATCAACTTTTATGCATACCTCTATGCATGAAATCCAAATATGATAAAAGTCACACTTTTATAATAAAATAATCAACTTTTATGCATACCTCTATGCATGAAATCCAAATATGATAAAAGTCACACTTTTATAATAAAATAATCAATTTTTATGCATACCTCTATGCATGAAATCCAAATATGATAAAAGTAACACTTTTATAATAAAATAATCAACTTTTATGCATACCTGTATGCATGAAATTAAAATATGATAAAAGAAACACTTTTATAATAAAATAATCAACTTTTATGCATACCTCTATGCATGAAATTCAAATATGATAAAAGAAACACTTTTATATTTAAATAATAATTCTTTTATGCATACCTCTATGTATGAAATCCAACTATGATATAAGAAACACTTTTATATTAAAATAATAATTCTTTTATGCATACCTCTATGCATGAAATCCAAATATGATAAAAGTAACACTTTTATAATAAAACAATCATCAATTATGCATAACATAAAAATCAATTTCTCCATGATTACAATAAAATTCTTTCAATTAATCTAGGATGATAATTCCTAGAATATGGTAGGAAGTTCTCTTTTCATGCTTTGAATAAAATTATTTTATGTGTAATTTTTATAAAAATTTTGCCATAGCTCCGCTACTATGACTGATAAATCTCAATTTATTTTGAAGGATAAAGCTTATCATTAAGGAAATGATTAGAATGATCCCTAATTGGATCATTAACCCAATAATGGGTTGAATCATCAATATTCATGAAATACATAAACTAAAAGCATAGAAAAAAGCCATTAATTTGACCTCAAGCATAGATTAATCTTGGATTAAGAAAAAGCTTTATGAAAAGCTTCATTTGGATTGAGAATGGGTCATGAGTATGACCATTTCTTGAGTGAGAGAGAGAAATTACATAAAAACCATTAGAATTAAGCATAAATGGAAATTTATGTAATTCTTTACTATCATTAATCAATTAACTTCAATAGCATTCATCAAATTATATAACTCTTCACTACCATTCATCAATTAACTTCAATAGCATTCAAAAACCATTCCAATTAAGCTTCTCAAGCTTGAGAGGGGTTGAGAAGAGAGAAACATTGAGAAATTATAGAAAATGATCAAAATTCACTAATTACCTTACAAATTGCTTGATTCTTTGTTCACGGAGAGGCCCCCAACCAATCAATTGGTTAAGTATGTTGATGGAGCCACCAATGGGGATTGAAGAAAGAGGGAAGCTCCAATTTCTTCAATTTGGAGAGAATTTTAGAGAATAGTAGAAATTAGCATTATTTCAGCATAACTCTAGTATAGTAAAATTCTTCTATTTTTTTCAAAGGACTCATGTTCTATTTATAGGAGAGGGAAGCTCTAACCAAAGCTAACTGAATTCTAGAATTTTCCAAATTCAATTTGGTTGAATTTGGACTAGATTTGGATCTAGTTTGGTTCCTTTTTTATTCGGTTTGGTTCCATTTTGATTTGGTTTGGTTCAAGAGAGAGGAGAGATAAAAATATCACATTAATTTTGAGTTTAAAACTCATTCAAGAATGTGAAATATGCACCTCCTTTAATGGACTCCCCTTCCTTACATATGTGTCAAAATGGAATTATTATACCCAAAATATCTCATATTTTTAATATTGCTCATAGTTTTTTACTAATAAACCTTGTACATTTTCAACTCTTCATCTTATGTGAGCATTTACTCATTTTTGGATACCCAAAATATCTCATATTTTTGATATTACTCATAGTTTCTTACTACTAATAAACCTTGTACATAGTCAACTCTTCATCTTATGTGAGCATTTACTCATTTTTGGGTATCTTCTTTTACAATTGGATTTATCTCCTCCCTACACATGGATTGATGCTATTGGCCAAAAGGAACCTTTATTGGACCATAATCTAAAATTTTTGAAAATCTAGACCCTTAGGCTAAGGTCCTTTATACCCATTTCCAATTAATTCCAATTGCACATTGGAAAATTCTTTCTGAATTTCTATTTCAGGGGAATTCATTTTAATAAGATGAGATATTTTTCTATCCAAAAATATTCAAAATCTGAATATTCTCTCTCTAGAATATTTTCTCTCTCTATGCCAAAACAGGCAGAGACAAGATCTCTTATATTTCTGAAGAGGGAATTGATTATAGGGGAATATGCTGGACATTTTGAGAGGCTGGGGAGGAATCTTACATAATGTATATTGCAAACCCTAACCATAGAGGGAAGCCATGAGTTGAAAGAACGGTAGAGGGGGAGAAGATACACACAGGAGCAAACCCTAATGTATATTGCAGACCCTAACCATAGATGGAAGCCATCTCTCTTCACACACAATGCATAATGCCATAATCCATAATACACACAACACTATGAGTTGTGTCCACACACATCTAACCCTAGCGAATGTCCACACACTATGACCAGCTGGACACGCGGTTATTTATGTCTCACACATGTTCCTACCTAACATGCCAGCACATAGCACAGCTGGCTCACACTAACATCGAGCTTGAATCTCAACAGCCCCTCTCAAGCTCATGATGTACTGCCGATGAAGATGTAGATGAGCTTGGGATATCAAGGCTCTCAACACTCCCCCTCAAGCTCATCCCATGTACTCCCAACATAGTACGGAAGTACTCAAACTTCTCCCTGCTAAGTGGCTTTGTAAAGATGTCTGCCACCTGCTCCATCAGTCTTCACATACTATAGATCAACTGTACCATCCAGCACCTTCTCTCTGACAAAGTGATAATGGACCTCTATGTGTTTGGTCCTTGCATGAAATACTGGATTCTTAGCCAACTGTATACTGCTCATGTTGTCACAATGAATGACAACTTTGCCATCAATAGGCTCACCCAAATCTGCCAAGAGATTCTTTAACCATACTGCCTCACAAGTAGCAATGGCTGCACCTCTGTATTCAGCCTCTGTACTAGATAGAGCAACTGTAGGTTGCTTCTTGCTACTCCAACTCACCACGGCACTTCCAAGTGAAAAAGCATAACCACTAGTAGACCTCCTGTCATATGAGCTACCTGCCCAATCAGCATCTGTGTAGCCATGTATATCCAAGCTTTTACCACTCTCATAAAGTAGACCATAATGTGCAGTGGTCTTTACATATCTCATGATGCGTCTCACTGCATCCAAATGAGGCTTTCTGGGGCTCTGCATAAATTGGCTTACTAGCCCCACAGCATAACTCAAATCCGGGCGTGTGATAGTCATGTAAATGAGACTACCAACCATCTTCCTGTACATAGATGGATCATCAAGCTCCTCACCATAATCAGCCCGCAACTTCACATTTTGCTCCAAAGGTGTACTCATAGGCTTACACCCTGTCATGCCATATTTTGCCAACATATTCAATGCATATTGGCGCTGTACTACCCATGTGCCTGTATGATCTTTGACCACTTCAATTCCAAGAAAGTATCTCAACTCACCAAGGTCTTTCATGTTAATGCTTGCTTGACATGCATCACATCTGCACCATGATCACCTGTGATAATCAAGTCATCCACATAGATGACGAGTAAAACAATCCCATGCTTTGTCTTCTTCACATAGAGTGAAGAATCTGCTGTAGAAATCTGAAAACCAAGTGAGATAAGATATCTGCTCATCTTATCACTCCAAGCACGAGGTGCTTGCTTCAAACCATATAATGCATTTTTCAATCTCCATACATGAGTGGGATATCTTGGGTGTACATACCCTTCTGGCTATGCCATATACACTTCCTCTTGTAGGTCTCCATTTAGAAATGCATTTTTGACATCCATCTGATGCATTTTCCAGCCATTAGCTGCAGCCATAGCAATGACTGCTCTCACTGTGCCCATCTTAGCCACTGGTGGACTAAAGGTTTCATCATAGTTCAAACCTTGGGTCTGTGCATAACCCTTTGCTACCAATCTTGCTTTATGTCTCTCAATAGAACCATCAAATTTGCACTTCACTTTGTAAACCCATTTATAGCCAATAACATTCTTGTCCTTTTGATAATGTAACCAAATCCCATGTATCATTATGGACCAATGCGTCCATCTCAACATCCATTGCTTTCTCCCATACATGCTCTCCAATAGCCTCTGTATAGCATGTAGGTTCCACATGCTTCACCATAGATGTCATATATGCATAGTGCATAGCAAAATCTCGATATGTCAATCTGTCAACTGGATATCTAACTCTCTGGGATCTCCGCAATGCATGCGGGTCACTCTGTACACCTGTAACTCTAGAATGTGGTGGCACATATCTATCCTGTCTAGCACCAGGTGTGCATAAAATAGGTATGCCAAGCTCCTCATCCAAACTCTCTGAACTCGATGACTCATAACCTGTAATTCCAATTCCTTCGACTTTCTTTTTGCCTTTATCCATGGCACTACTCCCAATGCTCACACTCTCATGCCTCAAACGTCCTGACCATGGACGTACAGTACTACTCTCAGCTTCTGCTCTGCTGGCCCAGACATAGTAGTAGAACTAGAACTTGCTTGTGGCAAGTTCACAGGCACATCTTCTTCAAGTGACTCAATGACACCCTCATCCTTTGCTTTGTACCAACTAGCAAGCTCATCAAACACCACATCTCGTGAGATGACCACTTGTCTAGTTTGTGGATTGTAACATTTGTATGCCTTTCGATCCTGTGCATATCCAACAAATACACATTTCTCTGCCTTAGGATCCAACTTCCTTCTTCTTTCATTAGGCACATGTACATAAGCTATGTATCCAAAAACTTTGAGGTGTCCAATGTCTGGCCTATAACCTGTAAGCCGCATCTCTGGCGTGCTTCCATGAATGGCTGCTGTAGGTGTTTTGTTCAGTATATACACTGCAGTAGCACATGCTTCTGCCCAATAGTAATCTGGCATGCTCTTTTCATTGAGCATCGCACTAGCCACTTCACATATGACTCTATTCTTTCTCTCAGCCACACCATTTTGCTGAGGTGTATACCTGTAAGTCAATTGTCTTCTTATTCCATGCTTCCTCAAGAAATGCTCAAAAGCTTTTGAGGTGTATTCACCACCTCCATCTGTCCTCAAACATTTAATCCAATAGCCATATTGCTTTTCTGCAAAAGCTTTGAAATCCATGAACTTTTCCAATACTTCACTCTTCTCTTTGAGAAAGTATATCCATGTCATCCTGCTGAAATCATCTATGAATGTCACATAGTATAAACTACCTTTGATAGATGGGTTTTGTGCAGGACCCCATACATCACTGTGTACTATCTCAAGTGGCCTACTCCTCATGTTTCCTTCTCTAGGAAACTACAACCTTGCCTGCTTTCCAAACTGACAGGCTTCATCATACTTGAATCTAGGCAATCCACTAACAATGCCTCTTGTCTGCATGTTCTTTAACCTTTGTATATTGACATGTCCAATCCTCTTATGCCACATATCAATATCCTGTACCACATTTCTGCTCTTAGAGAACATGGCTGATCTTAGCTCAGGAATTCCAGCATCCAGCTTAAACAATCTACCTTCTTTCTTGCCTTTAGCAATGACTCTACATCCATGTTTAAAATCCTCAACGAACAACCATGCTCGTTGAAACAAACCTGTAATCCCTGTTCCACCATTTGACCAACTGAGGCCAAGCTTTTAGTGATAGAAGGCACATACAACACATCTGACATAGACTTTGTCTGACCATTGTGCATAACCAATGGTACACTTCCAACATGTGTAATGGCATGTTGGGTATCATCACATGTTTCCACATAGCCTTTCACATCCATAGGCTTCATATGCTCAAACCATTCACCATGACATGTCATATGGTTTGATGCTCTAGAGTCCATATACCATGTGTCATCATTCTCAGCATTTGTCATCATAGAACCCACAACATGTTTCATGGCAAACAAATGATTTGCAGTGCCATCATTACCGCTTGATGCATAATTTCCACCACCATGTTGTGCATAATTTCCACCATAATGACCACCACGTTGTGCTCCACCCCCTCTCAAATCATTCTGTTTGCGGAAACAATCTCTCGCCATATGACCATATTTCCCACAATAATGGCATTCCACATCTTGCATAGATGTTTGTTGGCCTTGCCAACGTCCTCTACCACGGGGGTTACCTTTGCCTCTCTGAGGTGCATATCCACGACCACCTCTAGCACCATATGTGGGCTGAAAATTCTGTTGTGATGACCTGTCTTGCCATCCACGACCATTACCACCACGTCCACGTGATGTGAATCTCCCCCTGCCTCTAAAACCTCTCTGAGAATAGAAAGCCTGATTTCTGCCATTATCATCATGGCTAGTAGATGCATCCAAAAATGAATCACTAAGTTTGATTTCCTCAACAAGCAAGAGTGAAACCAACTCATCAAAGTCTGGTAAACCTGTACTCCTCATCACTGAGATAGATGTATCAAAAGATTTATATTCCTTGCCAAGACCATGCAAGGTAATATCCACCAAATCATCATCAGGCATGGGGGCATTTATTGTTGCCAATGCATCTGCAAACTTCTTTATTTCTTGCACATAATCATGGATGCTCCTTCTATTCCTTTTCACATTATGTATCTGCTGTCGCAACTGAGACTTGCGAGCACTCATGTCTGTCGCAAACTGAGACTTGCGAGCACTCGTGTCTATATCAAACATCTTTACCAAAGTATCCCATGCATCTTTGGGATTCTCAGCATCCTGTATGTGTATGAGCATAGCATCAGAAATACATATAGACAAATAATGCAGCACTTTGAATGCTCTCTCTGACCATTGCTTGTGAGCTATAACCTGCTGCTGCTGTGTAAGTTGTCGGGGTAGCTCAGGCTCTGGCTCAGCACCTGTAATGAGATTCCAAAATCCTTTTCCTTTCAAGAAACTTTTTATCTTGTACTTCCATGCCTGGAAGTTCTTTCTATCCAGCTTTTCACCAACAATCTGTACTGGATTATCCGACATGTTTGCTCAATGTGCACCTTTTGCACTCGTCCAAATCTATAACCAAGCCTTCCTTAGCTCAACCACACTCCAATGAGTGTTCCATATACTCCAAGGTAGCCAACAATCTTCAAATTTGATGTAGAAAATCAACCTGTATGCATCCAAAATGAACTGGCTCACGCAGTCTGAGATACCCTGTTTTGATGCGCATTCCAAGGCTCCAAATCACAATGTAGTGGTGCAATCAAGTATGGACAACTTGCATTGACACCTAAACAACCTCAATGTAGAGTATCAACACCATTTGACATGTGTACATATCAATTTTTGAAAACCCCTTTCTCTGTTTTGGGAAAAACCAGAAAAACCAGTAGTAAAATGGCTCTAATTTCTTCAATATTTGTCCAAATTGAGCAACCAGTCATTCAATAGCTTAGCAATGATGTCCATCACCTCCATGTAAGAGTAATTTGTCCAATTGTTTAAGACCAAAGATTAATTGCTCAATTAAAATTGCTCTGTTTCTCTGCAACCAGTGGATAGGCTTTTTAATCAGCTCATTCCCAGCTCAATTAGGCATAATTGATCAAACCAACCATGTAGCCCTCTTCTCCAATGTGTGTAGCAACCAATTGCTAAAGAAATTTTGAAATGTATCAAGCAACCAAGTAGAAATCGATCTCCTCGCTTCAAATATATCAAAATTCTGCTCTGTTTTCTCTATGCTGTCTGCGCTGCCTATATTTGAGGGATTTGGGAGTGATTTAATTGTTAATTGATGAGGTATTTAAGTCCCCAACACACTTGGGTATGTGTGCAACTAGTCAATGGTTGGAGTTTTGCCAAAAACACGCTCCAAATGCATCAATTTTTGACTTGCTTTTCTCTGTTTTGTGAGAGCTCAAAAACCAATAAATTCCACTCATTCAAATGTATTCAAATTGCTCCAAAATAAGTATAGGGCTTGCATAGGAGTTGCCAATACATCTCTCCTTGTCAGATACATGTGTCTTTTGCCAAATTTACATGTAATTCCACCATACATCAGTGCTTCCAAGCTTTAATGGAAAGCTTTCAAAAACCAGAAATTTGCTTTGCTTTGAGTTGCTCTAAATTGCTTTGCTTTTGCCTGAATCACCTGCAATCCACTCAAAGGATGTTTAGATGACCTTACCCGGTAGGCCAAGCTCTCAGATCTGATAAGAATTGGTGTGCTCCAAGTTTCACAGCTCCAATGACAAGCTTCACAGCTTCTTCTCCCTCTTCACTCACTCACTCATAAACCCTAATAGACAGCACAAGGCTCTGATACCATGTTGAAAGAACGGTAGAGGGGGAGAAGACACACACACGGGAGAAAACCCTAATGTATATTGCAAACCCTAACCATAGAGGGAAGCCATGAGTTGAAAGAATGGTAGAGGGGGAGAAGACACACACAGGAGCAAACCCTAATGTATATTGCAAACCCTAACCATAGAGGGAAGCCATCTCCCTTCACACACAATGCATAATGCCATAATCCATAATACACACAACACTATGAGTTGTGTCCACACACTATGACCAGCTGGACACGCACATAGATGTGTCCACACACTATTAGATGTATCCACACACATCTAACCCTAGCTAATGTCCACACACTATGACCAGCTGGACATGCGGTCATTTATGTCTCACACATGTTCCTACCTAACATGCCAGCACATAGCACAGCTGGCTCACACTGACATCGAGCTTGAATCTCAACATACCGCCCCAGCTCAAGGCCAACACACGAGGAACTTGCAAATAGAAGCCAATAAGAAGGCTAAAGAGAAGAGGAAACATGATTTTTTCAATAGAATTCTATTTGAAACACCGCCTCCAGAACGATTCCAAGAGATGCCATCATATTCAAAGGCCGGACCTTGCTCCCCCTTGAACACTCTCTGTTGGGCACGCTTGGGCAATTTCAATTCTAGTCAAGCTTATATAGAGAGCATACATGTGGCCCACGGAGATGTTCCAAACTTTGCACTTGGCTTCTCACATATGACACGAGACCTCATCACCCAAATGACAGACTATATCTATAGAGGCAGCAAGAGGTGGTACATATGTCCCAGCGAGAGATGCTCTTAGCCAAGGCCCATGAGCGGGCTATGTGTGAAGACTTATACCAGACAAACCTTCAGTTTATTGAGCTCCAGAAGAAGTTTGATTAGCAAACAAAGAAATTGGGCACTGTAATTGCCTACATCACTGAGCTCCAGCAACAAGTCACAACAGCCCATGGAGCGGGTAGAGAGAGCTCATCATCACGAGCTTACTGTCATTGAAGGCGCATCATCAGGAAGCCATGAGTCGGGCCCAAACAGTAGAAAATCTCCCTACTTGCACTCAAGAAAATTGGGAGCCCACCGAGGCCACTATCCACAGATTACAAAAGTAGCTAGGCGATGCTGAAACCAGGGCAGCCCTACCTCCCCTTCACCCCTTGGGGGGGTCGCTCACAAAAAAATGTGAATATCACGTGAGTTCAACATAAGCATATTTTTAATTTATGAAACTTATAGAAATATATTTACATAAGGGTATGATTTAAAATTTTTTCAAAAAATTTTACAGATTCATAAAGAAAAGGGGATATTATATGAATTAAAAAATTCCCAGATAAGGGATTTAAAATATAGGCCTTGAACGCACGCGATAGGGATATTCTACATAGAGTGACCCCCCCCGAGCTTCACCCTCAGCTGCCTCATCTAGCACCATGAAAAAGAAAGTAGATACCCTAATGGAAGTAAATCCCGGACAAAAATTATTCTATGGAAAAGAATCAATGGCTGTGCCTCTCAATGATGAAAAAAGTGTTGGTCTCTATGATCCAAGTGCAATCTTTTCCTTGATCTGACTATGGGACTTACGGGTTTGGTCAGATCAGTTCAGTTAGTTAAGGCTTTTGACTATGTTAGAGAAAAATTATCCTGAAGGAATCGCCCATGCTTTCTAGGCGAGGAAAGTTTTTCCGGGTTCGATTTTGGAAGAACCGATGGTGGATTAGTCTCTTGTCTGGATATTCGTGGGGCGAGGCCCCGAGTGAAGGACCCTACCCCGCACAAGAAGTGCTATTTCTGCTGCTAGCACCAGTTTTTTCCTTCCCTTCGCTTGCAGACCCCTTATCAACTCATCGATCTCTAGTTCAGAAGTATATGCCTCAACCTTTTGCAACATAACCTCTACATCGACGAGCTGCTCTCCCATCAACAATACACCTATGCTCTCACCAAACTCCCTATTGACAACCTAATCCTAATTCCACACTTCTTATTCCAGGGGATTCTCTTTTTCCAACACCCACATGATTTGTTTGAGCTCCCCATGCACCCTCTTCAAGCCATCCTGACAGGCTGGAGCCTTCTCCTCCTCTATGTCTTTCCATCCGACCTTGCCCACCCCGTCGACTTACTTGATTTATCTATCCCTGATGGCGTATGCCCTTACCTGTACCCCTTTGACATCTCCCAAAGGGCACTGCAGTACTTTCGTACCGTTGGAGCATGTGGTAAATGATGCATACCTCTCTCTTCTACATGATCCTCTACCACCATACTCCACAGGTGGATTGCTCCTTCTATACCATAGATGCTTTCTCGAGATAGACATTATGGCAGCCACACACTGGCATCTGCCACTTTGATGACACGCATGTGGTCTTTCCCTCTGGGGAGTTCAATGAAGCTGAGGCTATAGCAACGGTTGCACATTATTTCTATGCTAAAGGTCCTCATGCTACTCTGCTGAAGTTGGCCATGCCCCAGACGACAACAGCAATGGCAATGATGGGCAAGGTAGCTTGCCACCTCCACCATCAAGAGCCTCTTCCCCCCCACCTCCACCTCCACCTCCACCAACACCCAACTCATTATCTGCACCTTCCCATCACCATCACCATCACCAACCCCCACCCTCACCACCCCCCAAAGGCACTTTGACCCTCCCTCTTTTTCATGCACACTCTTCTTCACCTCCCCTTCATTTTCCCACTCCACCCCCATCACCCACACCCCCTTAACCCCCCTTATTATCCCTTCACTTAGGCATACACACCACATTTCAAGATGTAGCCTCCACATCCACCAGAACACCACCACTGCTCAATGTTGGCCTTGCCACATGATCTTCCTCATTGGCAACCCTTCCACCCCTCAGTAAACCTCCACCCAACCACTTGAAGAAGGGGAGATCTCACCGCCACCCCCATCTGAACATGAGGAAGTCCACCCTCTGCTCAACCCCCTGAATTGGCACGATCCCTGTGAGACGGCACGGAGTTTGAGCAGGCAATAGCCATCCTGATTGGTTGATAACTCCAGGAGTAGTCATTTACCCATGTCACAGAGCGCCTCGATATCCACCTCCTTCGTCCCTACCTCGATTCCCTACCTCGACGTGAAGTGGCGGCGTGACCACCCACCCCGAACCCGCGGGGCGACTACCACACCACTACTTGTTCCATAACGTTCGAGCTCATGGGTGAGTAGTTGGCCTGGCGACCGACGACCAATCCTCATGAAGCCCTTCATCTCGAAAGTTTACTATAACAACGCACGACGCGCCTTGAGGATCAACCCCAACTTCCTCCCCATTCGACGACGATGATTGTGGAAGATATTCCATGGTAGAGCAGCTAAAGAACCCCAAAATCTAGTTCAACTTCCCATGGTCTGCGCCCCCATCCACGTAGCATCCATGCACGAAGAGAACATGGTCACGTGATTCAACGATTTTATCCCCGCTACTATACGACCAAGTTCCCAACCCAGCAATGATTTCCACCATCTGGTTCTTTAACCTTATTATGGAGCCATTCCCAAGCTAGGACCACTACTATGAAGGTGACGAAGGCCTCATGTTTGACATCAACAAGGGGCCTACACTCAAGAAGCTCTCTTCAGATATTATGAGCATGTCATGTGGATGCCTGCTTGGTGGCTCCAAACTTTTGAAGACATGATGTAGACCACTTTTTGGACTAGCTACTAGGTCTTCCATCATCAAGCCCCTCCCTCTCCTACATTCCACTAGGATTTTGTCAAAACCTAGTTTATCTATTATCAATAGATCTAACCAGTTCCGAGGAGGACGGACCTGATTTAGGGAGGAGGGTATGTTAACCACTCTCGTTAACATGACCCTTGCACGGTTACTACGCCATTTTGTAACTCATCATTTTGTAACTGTGCAGTGCACTAATTGTAAATGAGACATGGGATGACCGAGCTTACGACATGTGTAATGCCGATCAGGAGGATTTGATGTACATAGAGCTAGTAAAACTAGGAAGACTAGTTTTAGGCCCCCGCTCTTGTAATTGGGTGGCTGATAAATATGAGCTCATATATATAAGACATTTGATGAAATATGAAAAGGAACAATCCCATTTGTCTTAATTGAGTTTCCTTCTCTCTCTCTTTCTCTCTCTCTCTCTCTCTCTCTCTCTCTCTCATTTGAGCTTATGGTTTATTTCTTGCTTGTGTGATTGCTTGCTTGCTTTGATTATTGGTGTATGTGAGTAGGAATGGTAGTGCTCTCCCATCTCTTCTCTTCTACCTTCTAGTTGCTCTTCTAGTTGCTATCTACCATGCCCCATTTGCATACGATTGGCAGCATGAGGTAGAGGTTCAGCTCTCCATAGCTCCTTCCATCTTGCTCACTACCTAGCTTTGGATCTCTCTTTGGGTGACACAAGGAGAGTGGAGTGAGCCCCTACTAGCGACTTCACATTGCAGAGTTAACCCTCATAGGGTTGGCTAAGTGCCATTCACCAGATTCGACCCTTGCATGCAACTTTCTCTTCTTCTTTCTCTTGTGTGTGTAAGGTAGTATGTTATCCATTAACAACAAGGAAAAGCCTTGGTGGCCCTAAAGAAGAAGGAAGCTAAAGCACAAGAAAAGAAACATCAGGAGTTCAAGAAGATGAGCTCAAAGAGCTGAACCTAGGGGATGATTTGTAGCCCAAGACAATGAGAATTAGTGCCAAGCTAAATCAGGAGTTTAGAGGGAGGCTCCTTGATTTGTTAAATTCCTACAAAGATGTATTTGTGTAAGATCCCTGTTCCCACCGAGCAATGGATTCAGGATACTAGCAGCGGAAGTAGCACTTCTCGCGCGGGACAGGGGTCCCACATTCGGGGCCTCACCCACACGGATATCCGGATAAGAGACTAATCCGTCGGTTGTTCCAAAACCAAACCCGAAAAAACTTCCTTTACCGGAAAGCACGGGTGATTCCACCAGGAAAACTTTTTACTCTAACGTAGTCAAGATCATTTCTGATCAAGCTGATCCAATCGAATCTTTAAGATACTTGATCAGATCAAGGAAGAAACTTGCACTTGGATCATTGGGATCAATGCCTTTTTCCCCATTCAAGAGGCACAGCCGTTGATTCCTATCCATAGAACAATTACTGTCTGGGATTTACTTTATCTATCGTAATAACAAAATTTGAGTCTCGATTTACGGATCCATCAGTCCAACCTAACCCCATCCGATCCCATGGGTTAGCCAACCGCCCAACCACTGTAGTGATGGGATCCAATTTGGAATTTGGTTAGGTTTTGTCCCGGGTACCAAGGAAAAGAGTTCCAAGGCCCCCTAGCCGGAAGTTCATGCAAACATAAAATTAGGCACACCACTTACACACCCAATATGAAATTGCCTTTTTCTTAGCATCAGCTAACTTTAAAACAATCCTTTAATGAAACCATAGTACCACTAATCAGAGTCTTCCAAATTATCCGGTTGATTCTCAAATTTCCCATCATTCCTTCATCAAAGTATCAATGGCATCATTGGCAACTAGAATGCTCACCACCTGTCCACTCAAGGGCCATTTCAATAGTTCCTAGCCCATAATACTCGGCAATATAATCACTTATCAAGATGGACTCTTGTTGAAGATCAGCAAGATCAACCAACAGATCCATATAAAGAGCCATGGACTCATCCATTGAAGACCAACAAGGTCAATCAACCAGATCCATGCCCAGTTTCAGAAAACAACTCTTACTCCTTGTTCCAATATCTTCCTCGACACACGCGTGGGTATCCTGGGCGACGACCCAGAGCCCGAGCACCGTATGGTCAGCACCCCATAGGATCCTTCGCAGGTGACCTAGCGCTTCACTCATAGGCCACTTCCTTGGCCCCTCATCCACCGTACCGGAAGCTCACCATTTTAATCGCACCGAGGCTTGTCAAGACCTCAGCCGACCTTGCTATGCGAGACGTCCTCCATTGACTCTCCGTCAGCAGTTGCAACTTTATCAGTTAGGTCTCCACGACCTTAATCACAAGATGGTCAAAATGCTTTCCCAGCATTCTTGACATAAAACAGTCATTTACAAACAGCATTTACAAACAGTCACAAAATATAGTTTCTATATTAACTCTCATTTTTCCACATTATCCCTCATCAATCCACATTGCTTATCCCACATTCCAGTTATATGTGTACTCATCCCATCCCATCATTTTCCATCTCATCACTTCAGATTCCTTCACATCACATGTCATATATTCACATCCATACATATATCCACATCCACATCCACATTCAGATCCATACATCTGTTGAAAATACAAGTGAATAGGGTGTGTGTGGGAACAAGCTCTTGGATAGAGGCTGTAAAAGAGGAGATGTAATTGTGAAAGAACCTGTGAAAAGGTGAGAAGAATCTACTGGGAGAGAATAATGGGTAGCATGAGGGAATTTAGGAGTGTGGAGATATTCTGGGAGATATTCAGGGAAAAGAGAAGAGGTGGAGAGAATCAGGCAAGAGGTGGAGATATTCTGGGAGTGAATCATGGAGAAATCAATGGGATTTGATGCTTGATATAAACTCTATAAATTGAGGCATAGCCCTAATGAGAATTTGCTGGTTTTTGAGTATCCATGCCTACATTAATCTATGTGCTAATTATTCACTAATTACGTCTAATCACTTGCTAATCACTTTGTTAATTCTGTTGATTCTAGTGTTTGATCCACCATAGCTCATCATTTTGCTCAAATTTCAACATGGTATCAGAGCCATGCCTAGAATATGAGCCCATTAGTTAATTAATTAGGATTAGTAGAAGATTAGCAAAAAAAATCAAATTTTAAATGAGTTTTTCACCTTCCCCTTCACCCCCAGCCAGTGGAGGGTCTCTAGCACCTTGCACACAAAAAAATTAGCGCACAAGCTTTATACACAAGCTAGCTAACATCTCTAGCTTCAAGCTCAGCAAGACGGCGTAGCAAACCGCGCAGAAACGAAGCAGAAATCAGCGATTTGGCCGGCGTGTTTTTTCTGGAGGAGAATTGAGATTTCTTCAAGCTCAGTTCAAATTGCTTCAATTCCTCCTAGCCCAAGGGGTAATCAAGCATGCTCTACAAGCTGGTGAAGACAGAAATCAATTTCATCAAGTCTACATTGAGATCAAAGCTCTTCATCAAATCTGCAGGTGACTTTGGTAAAACAGAGATTAAGCTTTCATTATTTGGTCAAATCTTGTGTTTCTTGGCTTAATCCTCTACTAGACTCATTGCTATTGATTCCTTTGAAAGCATTTGAGCTCATTTGAAGTGGAAGGCACCAGATCTGGGCTCCCCGCATACTCTGTTTTTTGCACACAAACCAGAGCATTAAATTGCTAATCAGTGATTAATCAGTGCTAATCACTGTACTTTGGTGCAATTGAGGGTTCAAATTAACCGTTAGGTATCTGATACAGATCCCTAAAGCTTCAGATTGCAAATCGGAGTTGGTTTGATACTCCAACCATCCCGTACAAATTGGTTACCCTAAATTTAATGTAATTTCTGGTGATTTTATGCTGATAAAATTGTTGTAATCATCTATTAAACACCAGATTGAGTTGTAAAAGGGTAGACACTGCCCTTGAATCTTGAATTTGGATCAAGAGGTAAGACCCCCTTCACATCACCATGAATTCAGCACAGGAAATAGCCAAATTTAATGGGGAACAATTTTATACATGGCAGACAAAAACCATGTATTTGCTGATGAGGAAAAATCTGTGGGGATTAGTTGAAGGGAGAGATGAATGCCCAGAGAGAGAAGAAAATGAGTGGAAGAGTAGGAATGAAAAAGCATTGGGACTTATTGCACTCAGTTTAAATGATGAAATCATTCATCATATCACAAGGATACAGTGGGCAAAAGATGCATGGGATGAACTCAATAAATTATTTGGTACACAAGCAAAAAATTCCAAGATAAATTTGTTAATGCAATTCTACAAACTGGACATGAAGGAAAGTGAACCTTTAATCACACACTTGAACAAATATAAAAGCATTAAGCAACAGCTGGCAGCTATTGGCAAAAAGGTAGAAGATGATGAAGCATTAGCTATACTTTTGAAGAGTGTGGACAAAGGAGATTATGAAAACATTGTAGCAACACTAAAGAATGTACCTGAACTGAAGATACACGAGATAGAAGCAGCTCTACTAGAGCAAGAGAGCAGAGGCAAAGAGAAGAAAGGGCTCGTCTCAACAGCAGGAGAGGAAAAAGCATTCTTCACCCGAGGAGGATTCTCTCGAGGACGAGGACGAGGAAGAGGCAGAGTAGGAGGGAGGACCTTCACTTGCCACAAATGTGGAAAGCCAGGACACATGGCGAGAGACTGCTACAGCAAACCCAGTGAAGAAGGAACGACATCGGCAAACTTCATGGAGGCTCCATGAGAAGTGGAGTCGGATCATCTTTTCTGAGAGAGAGAGAGAGAGAGAGAGACCCCACAACCCAATGTAACCTACCCCAACAAAGTAAAACCACCTCTGAGCCACCGATGATGTAGGCCAAGTGGTAGATGTATGTGTGAGCACTTTAGTCAAGGTCGCGGGCACTTATAGTAGCCTTGGACACATAGAGAGAGAGAGTGTCAAGGACTATGGAGTTTAGGGACTTGAGGCACTGGTCGCGGGCTATCAAGTAAGAGGGAAACTTGATACAGGGTCCAGGTGTGCTAGGATTATTCACTTGAGGGGAGGTGTTGAAAATACAAGTGAATAGGGTGTGTGTGGGAACAAGCTCTTGGATAGAGGCTGTAAAAGAGGAGATGTAATTGTGAAAGAACCTGTGAAAAGGTGAGAAGAATCTATTGGGAGAGAATAATGGGTAGCATGAGGGAATTTAGGAGTGTGGAGATATTCTGGGAGATATTTAGGGAAAAGAGAAGAGGTGGAGAGAATCAGGCAAGAGGTGGAGATATTCTGGGAGTGAATCATGGAGAAATCAATGGGATTTGATGCTTGATGTAAACTCTATAAATTGAGGCATAGCCCTAATGAGAATTTGCTGGTTTTTGAGTATCCATGCCTACATTAATCTATGTGCTAATTATTCACTAATTACGTCTAATCACTTGCTAATCACTTTGTTAATTATGTTGATTCTAGTGTTTGATCCACCATAGCTCATCATTTTGCTCAAATTTCAACAACATCCACATCTACATCTATGCATCTATTTTCACATCCACATCTACATGCACATTCATGCATCCTCATCCATACATCCACATCTACATGCACATTCACATCCATACATCCACATCTATATGCGTACATTCACATCTACATGCATACATCCACATCCCATCCATGCATCTACATCCACATCCTCATTTACATCCATACATCCACATTCACACTCACATCTACATGCATACATCCATACATACACATCCACATTTACATCCATGCATCCACATCCACATCCTCATTCACATCCATACATCCACATTCATGCATCCACATCTACATGCATACATCCATACATACCCATCCACATTCACATCCATATTCTCACCCTATCACAACCCATATACATCTTATCCCATCACATACACTTCTTACCTCATCCCATACACATCCTATCACTTCTTAACTCATCTTATAACATCCTAACTCATCTCATATGCATCTTATCACATCTTATCACTTCCCATATCTTTTATACATACCTCTATGCATGAAATTCAATTATGCTAAAAGTAACACTTTTATAATAAAATATTCATCTCTTATGCATACCTCTATGCATGAAATTCAATTATGCTAAAAGTAACTCTTTTATAATAAAATATTCATCTCTTATGCATACCTCTATGCATGAAATTCAATTATGCTAAAAGTAACACTTTTATAATAAAATATTCATCTCTTATGCATACCTCTATGCATGAAATTCAATTATGCTAAAAGTAACACTTTTATAATAAAATATTCATCTCTTATGCATACCTCTATGCATGAAATTCAATTATGCTAAAAGTAACTCTTTTATAATAAAATATTCATCTCTTATGCATACCTCTATGCATGAAATTCAATTATGCTAAAAGTAACACTTTTATAATAAAATATTCATCTCTTATGCATACCTCTATGCATGAAATTCAATTATGCTAAAAGTAACTCTTTTATAATAAAAAATTCATCTCTTATGCATACCTCTATGCATAAAATTCAATTATGCTAAAAGTAACACTTTTATAATAAAATAATTATCTTTTATGCATACCTCTATGCATGAGATTCAATTATGCTAAAAGTAACACTTTTATAATAAAATATTCATCTCCTATGCATACCTCTATGCATGAAATTCAATTATGCTAAAAGTAACTCTTTTATAATAGAATATTCATCTCTTATGCATACCTCTATGCATGAAATTCAATTATGCTAAAAGTAACACTTTTATAATAAAATATTCATCTCTTATACATACCTCTATGCATGAAATTCAATTATGCTAAAAGTAACACTTTTATAATAAAATAATTATCTTTTATGCATACCTCTATGCATGAAATTCAATTAATCTAGGATGATAATTCCCAGAATATGGTAGGAAATCCTCTTTTCATGCTTTGAATGAAATTATTTTATGCGTAATTTTTATAAAAATTTTGCCATAGCTCCGCTGCTATGACCGATAAATCTCAACTTTTCTAAGGGATAAAGCTTATCATTAAGGAAATAATTAGAATGATCCCCAATTGGATCATTAATCCATAATGGATTGAATCATCAATATTCATGAAATACATAAACTAAAAGCATAGGGAAAGCCATTAATTTGGTCTTAAGCATAGATTAATCTTGGATTAAGAAAAAACTTTATGAAAAGCTTCATTTGGATTGAGAAATGGTCATGAGTATGACCATTTCTTGAGTGTGAGAGAGATATTACATAAAAACCATTAGAATTAAGCATAAATGGAAATTTATGTAATTCTTTACTAGCATTCATTAATTACTTCAATAGCATTCACAAAAAAAACCATTTCAATTAAGCTTCTCAAGCTTGAGAGGGGTTGAGAAGAGAGAAACATTGAGAAAATATAGAAAAAATCAAAATTCACCACACTTACCTTACAAATTGCTTGATTCTTTGTTCATGGTAGAGGCCCCCAACCAATCAATTGGTTTAGTATGTTGATGGAGCCACCAATGGAGATTAAAGAAAGAGGGAAGCTCCAATTTCTTACAAATTGGAGAGAATTTTAGAGGATAGTAAATATTAGCATTATTTCAGTATAGTTCTACATTTTCAACTCTTCATCTTATGTGAGCATTTACTCATTTTTGGATACCCAAAATATCTCATATTTTTTATATTACTCATAGTTTCTTACTAATAAACCTTGTACATATTCAACTCTTCATCTTATGTGAGCATTTACTCATTTTTGGATACTCAATTTATCTCATTTTTTTGATATTACTCATAGTTTTTTACTAATAAACCTTGTACATATTCAACTCTTCATCTTATGTGAGTATTTACTCATTTTTGGGTATCTTCTTTTACAAATAGGATTTATCTCCTCCCTACACATGGATTGATGCTATTGGCCCATAGGAACCTTAATTGGACCATAATCCAAAAATTTCTGAAAATCTAGACCCTTAGGCTAAGGTCCTTCATATCCATTTTCAATTAATTCTAATTGCACATTGAAAAGTTCTTTTTGAATTTCTGTTTCAGGGAAACTTATTTTAATAAGATGAGTTATTTTTCTATCCAAAAATATTCATAATCTGATTATTCTCTCTCTAGAATATTTTCTCTCTCTATGCCAAAACAGGCAGAGACAAGATCTCTTATATTTCAAAAAAGGGAATTGATTACAGGAGAATATGCTGGACATTTTAAGAGGCTAGGGAGAAATCTTACATTCACTCCCACTTGAAAAACGCGAGATGTCCTCATCTCGCAAACTTGGGCTCGCAAGATGCACGAATATGAGACTTAGAGAAAAATTAATTAAGATTAACCACAAAAAAAAAGTCTCAAAGAGAGTAAGATTCGAGATAAGAACAAGATTTAAACTTTTTTCATTCTTGAAACATATACAGTAAAGATAGAAGAACTCTTTACACTTCCATAAGCCCGTCCATCATATGATCACAAAAGCAGCACTCACAAGCTGCGCACGTATAAGGTAACTCATCTATGGGAATAATTCTGTTGGTTATTGCCGCACCTATCTCAGTGTGGTATAAGGCGATCTAACAAAAGGACCTCTGAGAGGCAAGCCAAAAACGGGATAAAGGCATATCTTCTGATGAGGAAGAAAACACGCCAATAAGAAGACCAGCTCAGAAAACCCAAGATGTCTTGATCTCATGACGCAGTAGTATCGGGGACCCAAACCCAAAGCTTCAATAACCATGGCCAAGCGGACATTGTTATGAAAGTGCTGCTGACCCCAGGGTGTTACCCTAGTTATGTCTTGATAGGTCCGCCATTTGGTCTGAGCTACAGAAGTTCCCAAGTGAGGAAAAAGTGAGCGCTCATACTGTTCTATAAAATCCTTCTTCACAGACTCACTTGCATCTTGAAGGTGAGAAATCATCATGGATAAAACTAATTCTTGTTGCCAAGCCATGAAGGAGATTAAGAAAGAAAGAAGATCGATGGGAGTAAGATTACTGTGAGCGACAAGTAAAAGTTATGACTTATATAAAGGAAGGAGCTAGCGTAACTTAGAAGCCAACGGTAATTTGCCACTGAAGTTTTATCGTCTTTCCATGATTTATGTGTACATTCACATCTACATGCATACATCCACATCCCATCCATGCATCTACATCCATACATCCACATTCACACTCACATCTACATGCATACATCCATACATACACATCCACATTTACATCCATGCATCCACATCCACATCCTCATTCACATCCATACATCCACATTCATGCATCCACATCTACATGCATACATCTATACATACCCATCCACATTCACATCCATATTCTCACCCTATCACAACCCATATACATCTTATCCCATCACATACACTTCTTACCTCATCCCATACACATCCTATCACTTCTTAACTCATCTTATAACATCCTAACTCATCTCATATGCATCTTATCACATCTTATCACTTTCCATATCTTTTATAAATACCTCTATGCATGAAATTCAATTATGCTAAAAGTAACACTTTTATAATAAAATATTCATCTCTTATGCATACCTCTATGCATGAAATTCAATTATGCTAAAAGTAACTCTTTTATAATAAAATATTCATCTCTTATGCATACCTCTATGCATGAAATTCAATTATGCTAAAAGTAACACTTTTATAATAAAATATTCATCTCTTATGCATACCTCTATGCATGAAATTCAATTATGCTAAAAGTAACACTTTTATAATAAAATATTCATCTCTTATGCATACCTCTATGCATGAAATTCAATTATGCTAAAAGTAACACTTTTATAATAAAATATTCATCTCTTATGCATACCTCTATGCATGAAATTCAATTATGCTAAAAGTAACTCTTTTATAATAAAATATTCATCTCTTATGCATACCTCTATGCATGAAATTCAATTATGCTAAAAGTAACACTTTTATAATAAAATAATCATCTTTTATGCATACCTCTATGCATGAAATTCAATTATGCTAAAAGTAACTCTTTTATAATAAAATATTCATCTCTTATGCATACCTCTATGCATAAAATTCAATTATGCTAAAAGTAACTCTTTTATAATAAAAAATTCATCTCTTATGCATACCTCTATGCATAAAATTCAATTATGCTAAAAGTAACTCTTTTATAATAAAAAATTCATCTCTTATGCATACCTCTATGCATGAGATTCAATTATGCTAAAAGTAACACTTTTATAATAAAATAATTATCTTTTCTGCATACCTCTATGCATGAGATTCAATTATGCTAAAAGTAACACTTTTATAATAAAATATTCATCTCTTATGCATACCTCTATGCATGAAATTCAATTATGCTAAAAGTAACTCTTTTATAATAAAATATTCATCTCTTATGCATACCTCTATGCATGAGATTCAATTATGCTAAAAGTAACACTTTTATAATAAAATATTCATCTCTTATGCATACCTCTATGCATGAAATTCAATTATGCTAAAAGTAACTCTTTTATAATAAAATATTCATCTCTTATGCATACCTCTATGCATGAAATTCAATTATGCTAAAAGTAACACTTTTATAATAAAATAATTATCTTTTATGCATACCTCTATGCATGAAATTCAATTAATCTAGGATGATAATTCCTAGAATATGGTAGGAAATCCTCTTTCCATGCTTTGAATGAAATTATTTTATGCGTAATTTTTATAAAAATTTTACCATAGCTCCGCTGCTATGACTGATAAATCTCAACTTTTCTAAGGGATAAAGCTTATCATTAAGAAAATAATTAGAATGATCCCCAATTGGATCATTAATCCATAATGGATTGAATCATAAATATTCATGAAATACATAAACTAAAAGCATAGGGAAAGCCATTAATTTGGTCTTAAGCATAGATTAATCTTGGATTAAGAAAAAACTTTATGAAAAGCTTCATTTGGATTGAGAAATGGTCATGAGTATGACCATTTCTTGAGTGTGAGAGAGATATTACATAAAAACCATTTCTTGAGTGTGAGAGATATTATATAAAAACCATTAGAATTAAGCATAAATGGAAATTTATGTAATTCTTTACTAGCATTCATTAATTACTTCAATAGCATTCACAAAAAAAACCATTTCAATTAAGCTTCTCAAGCTTGAGAGGGGTTGAGAAGAGAGAAACATTGAGAAAATATAGAAAAGATCAAAATTCACCATACTTACCTTACAAATTGCTTGATTCTTTGTTCACGGTAGAGGCCCCCAACCAATCAATTGGTTTAGCATGTTGATGGAGCCACCAATGGAGATTGAAGAAAGAGGGAAGCTCCAATTTCTTACAAATTGGAGAGAATTTTAGAGATTAGTAAATATTAGCATTATTTCAGTATAGTTCTAGAATAGTAAAATTCTCCTCCTTTTTTTTAAAGGATTCATATTCTATTTATAGGAGAGGGAGGCTCTAACCAAAGCTAACTGATTTTTAGAATTTTTCAATTTCAGTTTGGTTGAATTTGAACTAGATTTGGACCTAGTTTGGTTCCTTGGTTCCTTTTTGATTTGGTTTAGTTCAAGAGAGAGGAGAGATAAAAATATCACATTATTTTTGGGTTTAAAACTCATTCAAGCATGTGAAATATGCACCTCCTTTAATAGACTCCCCTTCCTTACATATGTGTCAAAATGGAATCATTATACCCAAAATATCTCATATTTTTAATATTGCTCATAGTTTTTTACTAATAAACCTTGTACATTTTCAACTCTTCATCTTATGTGAGCATTTACTCATTTTTGGATACCCAAAATATCTCATATTTTTTATATTACTCATAGTTTCTTACTAATAAACCTTGTACATATTCAACTCTTCATCTTATGTGAGCATTTACTCATTTTTGGATACTCAATTTATCTCATTTTTTTGATATTACTCATAGTTTTTTACTAATAAATCTTGTACATATTCAACTCTTCATCTTATGTGAGTATTTACTCATTTTTGGGTATCTTCTTTTACAAATAGGATTTATCTCCTCCCTACACATGGATTGATGCTATTGGCCCATAGGAACCTTACTTGGACCATAATCCAAAAATTTCTGAAAATCTAGACCCATAGGCTAAGGTCCTTCATATCCATTTTTAATTAATTCTAATTGCACATTGGAAAAAAAAATTTGAATTTCTGTTTCAGGGAAACTTATTTTAATAAGATGAGTTATTTTTCTATCCAAAAATATTCATAATCTGAATATTCTCTCTCTAGAATATTTTCTCTCTCTATGCCAAAACAGGCAGAGACAAGATCTCTTATATTTCAGAAAAGGAAATTGATTACAGGGGAATATGCTGGACATTTTGAGAGGCTGGGGAGGAATCTTACAATTTGCGTGGAACTATTCTCACATGAAGGGGATTTATCCAAGTTTCTACCAGCATAAAATTAACCTTAAAGAGGAGGTAACCCTAATCAGGAAGCGTCGATAGAGAATGAACACAAGTGAAGGAAGAGATCAAAAATTTGCTAAAGGTAGGGTTCATCTATCATGTGGATAGGGCAGAATGGCTATCACCAATAGTCATTGTTCTGAAAAAGAATGGGAAGCTGAGGGTATGCATTAACTACTGCAAGAGCTTAATGCTTCCACTATATCAGACCCGTTTCCATTGCCATTCATTGATTCCTTGCTAGATGTGTAGTAGTAGATGGGCATGAAACATACTCTTTCTTGGATGGGTTTAGTGGGTACAACTAGGTACAAATGGCCCCGAAAGATAAAGAAAAGAAAACTTTTTTGACTGAGTGGGGGGAGTTTACCTCCAATGTCATGAAAAATGATCCTCCCAAATTCTAAAGAATGGTCCAA
Organism: Cibotium barometz; assembly: GCF_041138505.1. Taxonomy (NCBI): domain Eukaryota; kingdom Viridiplantae; phylum Streptophyta; class Polypodiopsida; order Cyatheales; family Cibotiaceae; genus Cibotium; species Cibotium barometz. The sequence continues at coordinate 377,193 of NC_141098.1, read as the reverse complement.
GAAATATTCTATGAATATTTGATCTTCTTCATGAGGGTGTTGATGGATGACTTTAGTGTCTTCGGGAATAAGGAAGACCACATCATACACCTCACAATGTGCTTGGAAAATTGCAGAAAGGCCAGCTGAGCTTGAATCTAGCAAAGTACGCCTTTGCTGCTATGTTGACAAGTGGATCCCTCTAAGGACACATTGTATCTGTAGAAGCATTAGCAATGGACCCGGCCAAGGTCACAATCATTGTGAAGCTCCAACCACCCAAGAATGTAAAAAAAATTGGCAAAATTCCTTGGTCTAATTAAGTCGCAAAGTAGGTTCATGAGGTTCTTGGAAAATGTGGCCATACCCCTATACAGCTTGACAATGGAGGATGTAGAATATGCATGGTCAGAATCCTGTCAAGAGGCATTCCAGAATCTCAAATGGATCCTGTATGTAGTGCCCATCCTCCAGTAGCTAAAATTTGACTTGGTATTCCATGTATTTGTTGATGTTTGGGATTTTGCAATCGGCAGTGCAAAGTGAGTCTTCTTTCTTGGTCGGCTTCCTCCCGTGTGTGCTCCTTCTCTTCTCCCTCCTTGCACTTAGGTTTCGTTTCTGTTGGAAGAGGCGAAAACGAAAAAGAACAGTATTGTTAGTTCAAAATCTTTATTTGGGGAAGGCGGGCTATTTTTAGTTTAAACAGATCGTCGCATTTATAAACGCGTGTATGTTCGCGTGTATGATAATTTAGCTGCGTTTATACACGCGTTTTGCAGGAATTACCCGCGTTAATACACGCAATTTTTAGAAAATATCCGCGTTAATACACGCAATTTTTAAGAAATAGCCGCATTAATACACGCGATTTTGTGTTTTCTGGTTTGTACATAGGATGTCATCAACCTCCTCAAGCAGTTCTGGGGAAGATGAGACAATGCGTCATCGTAATCGCGATGTGTGGTTGGGACAACGGATCAAATGTATGTGTAATCGATGTCAAGGATGCATTGTACGAGCACGTCGAATTACCTTGAATCACATCTCCATGTATGGAGAATGGAATCAAACAGGTTTAGATGTAAATTGATGGTATTCAAATGACTCATGGTATCCAAATTAAATTAATAGAGTTGTAATATATAAACTCTAATTGAAGCAGGATGCAATACCACACCCTAACATGGTGCCCTACGCGCAACGAGAGCACGCAAAGCATCGACGAGATGATGCTGGAGCTTCGGGATCTATTGTCAAAGATGAGTGGGAAAGGGATGACAATAGCCCTGCACCCCACGAAGTTGTGGAAGAGGAAGTGCTTTTGATGATATGGTGCGGAATCTTTTTAAGGATGATCCCAAAGGTATGGACGACGATGATATGAAACAAGAGCATCTTTACAAGGCTTCATCGACACCGGTTTTTGAAGGGTGCACATTCTCTATTTTACGTGCTTCACTTGAGCTACTCAATATACAAACAGTTTATGGATGGAGCAATGCAAGTCTTGACGCATTATTGAAGTAAGCATTCTAACTTACAAATTTGAATTAGTGGTTTAAGGTTTAGGATTTAAGACTAATTATAATTGATGATATTGGATGCAGGCTATTATCAAACAAAGGGAAATAGACTACCCACCTCAAGAGACATAGCGAGGCGCTATGTGACATCTCTTGGAGGATTGGATTATGATCGCATACATGCATGTGTCAATGATTGCATTCTCTTTCGTGGGACACATAAGGAGGCTCGACATTGTCCCACTTGTGGTGAAGCAAGGTATAGAATAGATATGAAGAGTTTTGATGTACCTCGTAAAGTCTTGCGACACTTTTCTATAATTTCTCACATCAAATACATGTTCAAGTGAAAATCCATAGCAGAGCTCATGTCATGGCATTCCTCACATCGATCGGCGGATGATGGCATGTGGAGAATTCCCGCAGACACTCCTGCTTGGAAGCATATTGAAGATGAGTGGCCAGCAAAATGAACGTGCATGAGGTATAACGTACTATTTATTTATTTTTCAGATATGTTAGTTCCAAAGCAATTGATCCAGCCACGTTGGATGATGCGTGTGTTATGGCAGTGGAGGTGGTTTGTTTGGTAGAGGAGACTTTTCCGCGAACCATTCTCACAAGTCAACTACATCTCATTGTGCATTTAGTGGACGAAATCGCTTTATGTGGTACTGTGCATGAACGTTGGATGTTCTTCCTAGAGCGCTTCATGAAGACCTTAAAAGACTTTGTGAGGCAAAGTGCAAGGCCTGAAGGAAGCATGGCCGAGGGTTGGTTGATACAAGAGTCTCTTGTATATATTTCAAAATTTCTTGGTCAGGTGGACAGCTCTTTGCCACGACTATGGAGCAATGAAGAGGACTTGAGGATGACCTCTATTGTGCCTCAAGGAAAAGGACAGAGTAAAGTAATTGACAGAACATTGATTGATGATCTCAATTTCACTTGCATCCTTAATAGTGATGTGATGAGCAGATGGGTTACAAGATATGAGGATGCAAAGACAAAAAGGCAAGCAGAAAGAGCTCTCTTTCGGAGGCAACATGGCTCTCGTAAGGCATACCCTAAGCATCTAGCAACACTTCCGAATGATATCCATGTTGATTGGTTGCATGAGGAAATGGAGAGAGCAGAGAGCAACGAGGGGCTGCATATCACGGCGGAAGAATGGGAGTATGCACGAGGATGCATGTTAAAGGTACATAGAACTAATGTTTTGCATTAGTTGTAAGTGATTTGCTTTTAATATTTATTCACATTGCTTACACAAATATTGCTTCTATTTTGGTCCACCAGTGCACTATGTTCAATGCTATATGGTGTGAAGGCAGGCATTTTCGAACACAAAGAATTGATGAAAAGAGGAATACACAAGATTGCGGTGTCATTAGTAGCTTTGAGGGAGCTAATGGAAAAATGGATCATTATTGTGGCATAATCTAAGACATATTTAGGCTTGACTTTTGTCGCTTCTTTGTGTATGTTTTGGATGTCAAATGGCAAATGAACGTGGTGGAAAAAGGGCCTGATGCAACGATAAAACGCCATGCAAGTGGCTATGTAACTATTGACTCTACAAAGTTTTGGCAAACAAAGAAAGATAGGCTCGTATTGCCACAACAATGTGAGTAGGTCTGCATTTTTTTACTAATGTGTTTCATGTACATATATATCTAAGCTCGCGTACCCCTTGACTTTTGATATGCTAATTAATTACTGTAGTATGTGTATTTGAGTAGGTTATCTATCTACCAATAGTGCATGACATTAAATGGTGGTACGTCATCCCTATTGCACCACGTTCCAAAGTGATGTATAATGCATTCACTGATATGGAGCATATGGAGGATGTAACAAGCCGCAATGAAGATAATGTCGAACATGCCAATGAAGATGTTGTGATCGATGATCAAGAAATAAGAGATGATCATGATAATGAGGATGAGCGTGCCATTTCTCATGATCATGAGAATGACCCTACCATTGAGGATGATGGTGATGTTGATGAGGATGATCAGGACATCGATACCATTATCAATGGAGTACAGAATATCGATAGTGGAATAAATTTAATTGTAGCCTTACAAATTGATCAAATGGATATTGATGTTGATCGTTTGGCAAGGATGGATCTTATTGAAGATGAGATTGAACCCTAACCAATCCGTCTCACTGTATCGTTCTAAATTGATGACATTTCTATTGTATGTGTTGTCTTTTAATTATCATCTCATATGCATGATTTATTTTTGGATATATTTCATTGTTGTAAATGCATGTAGTGGGATTGTGTAATGATATATACTGTAATGTACTAGGAGATGGTTTAAAGAAAATAGTTCTTAATTTTGTAAAGGAATTCAGTTTTTTTTCAGTTTTTCTTTGCCAAGCATGTATTAATGCGTGTATGGCAGCGTGTATGGTAGCGTGTATTGGTGCGTGTATTTAAACGCGCTTCTACACGCGTTGATAAATGCAAATATACACGCGAATGTAAATGCCAAAATACACGCGCCCGATTCTATTCAAATACATGCGCGACCATACACGCGCTCGTAATTTATCGCATGTATGAAACGTGTGTATGACAGCATTGTCTTGTAGTGATAGTGAATTGATTTACTACAATGGGAGGAGGATTATTGCGAATCTCTTACCATTCCGTCTTGCATTTTGGTGATTCCGATTCACCATAACACATAGAGCTGTATTGAGATTCTAATGGCTCGTCGTCTGCTTTAAGGTGAATCGAATCACCATGGCAGAGGCCTCGCAAACAGTCGAAGAGAAAATAATGGCAGAGGGCAAACAGTCGAAGGAAAAACAAAACAATCAAGGAATATACAAGAAACTCACAAAACAATCAAGTAATACACGTCCATCACATTTTATGAGTGGGAATGGATGGAGACTATCGTGTAGGAGGTGAATTAATTGACACCAATAAGAGGTGGATTATCACGAATCCTTTGCCCTTTGATCTTGCGTTATAATGAATTGATTCACCATAACGCGAGACTAAGGGCCAGTCAAAGCAAAACAATCCTCCTCGCGTTATAGTGAATTGATTTACTACAACGGGAGGAGGATTATCGCGAATCTCTTACCATTCCATCTTGCATTTTGGTGATTCGATTCACCATAACACATGGAGCCGTATTGAGATTCTAATGGCCCGTCGTGTGCTTTAAGGTGAATCGAATCACCATGGCAGAAGGCAAAGAGTCGAAGAAAAAACAATGGCATAGGGCAAACAGTCGAAGAAAAAACAAAACAAACAAGCAATATATAAGAAACTTACAAAACAATCAAGTAATATACAAAAACTCACATTTCTTGCGTGGGAATGGATGGAGACTGTCGTGCAGGAGATGGAATATTGGTTCAGTACTGTGGGGGTAGTCGGAAGTCACCTGGAGGCAAGCAGGAGGACGGACAAGGCAAAATTGATAAGAGGACAAAAAGGTGGCGTGATTAACGGCTTTGATTAGTCTTTAGAGCGAACACATGTGTTGGCGGGCTGCCAGGGTGACTAGGCGGCGCTGACGTGTTGCATAGCATTAAAAAGGGTTTTTAATTGCCTCTCTTTCTTTGATTAGTCTTTATAGCATGGACACGTGTTAGGTACATGGCGGGCTACCACGTGGCATTCATGGAACATTTGGCGGGTGAAAACGCGGTGCTGACGTGTCGCATAGCATTAAAAACGGTTTTTAATTGCTTCTCTAGGATACCCATCTCATTTATCTCCCCACCAACGGCTTTCATCTCCATCAACGACTATCTCCTCCAACCCTCCTTCATCAATCATCCTCCTTCATCCTCCTGTATCAAACATCAAAGACAAACCTCCAACCTCCTTCATCTCCATCAAAGATAACGACAACCTCCTTCATCTCCATCTCCTGCGACGTTTGTATACAATTCGTTTTCCTGGTATTTTTATCTCTTTTGTGCTTCCTTCTTCTTTTGTTATTTTGTTCTTTTGGTTTCATTTGTGCAGAACTCCTTGCTTTGTCTTTTCATCGCGTTAAGGTGAATTGAAAACCTATGACTCCTCGCATTATGGTGAATTGACTGCGAAGAAGACTATTTTAATTCGTTTGACACCTCCTCTCTCAGTATGGGTACTTGAGAAGTATCTTTATTTGTAATTCACCATAACGTAAGAGGCGGCGCCAAAGGATGAAAAAGTCATCATGTTGCGGTGAATCAATTCACCATAACGCGAGCGAAGGTCCCATAGGAAGCACAATATTCCTCCTCGCATTATGGTGAATCGATTCACCATAATGCGAGAAGAGGTCCTTGACTAAGCTACAATTTTATTTGCGTTAGGGAAAATAGATTCACTACAACGCGAGGAGGAATACCTGGATTCCTCTGGCATCTCCTCTCGCGTTATGTTGAATCCATTCACACACCACAGAGATTTGTTGTTTAAGACCGACTGTCTCTTGATTCATTGCTTGAACTAATATTTTCCATGTCTTATCTACACCCTTGAATTCAGCCATAGCGCGAGTTTGATGTGGACGAAGAGATTAAGGAAACACCTGCAACTCTGTTGTATGACTTCCTCTACAAAATTTATCGACATCATGATTTGCACCCTTCAATTTCGTTGATGTTCAATTGCGATTTTTCTCTGGAGGATACATTTTCTAGCCATCTCGGATACTTTGAAGAGGCAAAGCAAGAGTTTGATGAGCTCACAAATGAAGATCCAGTGATGATTGATGGGAAAAATCACATTCATTTTAATCTCAAGGTGTCGCCGGAGAAGAAGCAGAGGTTAAACAGGGATTGGCACAAGGTACCATGTGATAAGAAGAGAGCTTTGCTATGCCCTTTTCACAAAAGAAAATGCCGCTTGATGGAATACTCTTATGCCTTCTTATGCTTCTTGCACATGAACGTGCAATTAACAGATGAAGAATGTACAGAGCCGCATGCAACAAATGAAAGTGAAGACACGGTTTCTCGTCAGGCTAGTCCCACCATTGAGGATGTTGCTGAAGAGGAGGACACTCCTCATGTGATTGAGGAGTTCAATGTTGAAGAAGAGAGGAAGCTCAGTTCTCGGCAGTTGATATTGAGGCAGTGAGAGAACAAAACACTGATATAGGTCAGCGTGTGATTGAATCAGATGACTTCTCCCCCATTCCAACGCCATTACTCCCCTCCTACCAAGTAGGAGATTCAGAGCATATATTGCTGACAGACATACAACATGTATTTAACTTAAGGGAGGACCATTGCATAGCTTTCATAGCCCAAAATCTTGAGGTCGATGATAATTTTGTAGATGATGATGGGATAGATAAGTACTTACTAGTGGATAGCCATGTGAAAGACACCGAGTTCCTATCTGCTGCAGCAACACTAAAGATGATCTATGCTGATGCCCTTAAATATGAAGGAAAAGATGCCACAGAGAAAGAGCTAAAGAAGCAAGGGAAAGACTGAATATTACCAACATGGGAGGGTTTAGGGATGTGCCAAGTAAGATAGCAGAAACCGTTCCTAGTTCGAGCACTAATTTATGGCAAGACGCCTTGCTTGAAGCAGATGAGAACCAAGAGGTTAGTTTTTTTTGTTGTGTTTTGCGGATTTGGCTTTATCAACTTTGTCTTGAAATGTTTGGTGATGTTGTTTCTGGCTAATGCTCCTTTATTTTTTCAGCTGGAAATATATGAAGACACATTCCTCAAACGTGCTTCAGGCAAGCGTATGGCGGGATTGGGCCACGATTCGACACTAGGAACATATATACATAGCCTAAAATTCCCTCAAATTGTGATATTTCACGCTAGCTTCTCCAAGGACAATGCAAGTTTTCCTCTAATGGCGATAAAGACTCTATCCAAGTATTTAGGTGGCTATCACTTAAGGCTGATGAATGCAAACAAGGCAATACTTCTGGAGTGGCAAGTAGCTGTTCGAATTTTTGGAGAGGGACCTGGAGTATATTCGTTGAGATGTAAATATTATTTAGCATATGCTGCTTACGGCTTGGCATGTGGAATCACAGATCCTAATCTGTTGAGTGATTACGGGAAGAAGCTTTTTCTTAGAATAGAAAGGCCAAAGGTCCCTGTTGTGCCATTGATAGAGGATGAAGAAGATGATGTAGAAACTTCATCAAAAAGGGCTCGGCTGGGGGAAGTCTCTGCTCCAGATTAACAGATTTAGATTGTTCTAGTTGCTAAGAAGTTTCTTCATATTTCTCAATACTCTTCTTGCTTACCATTAAAAACTATGAAATGTATATATATTGAAAACATTTATATGGGACATAGATGAAAGCTCTTGTTCTTTTAAAATCTTTTATAGTTACATCATTGTTTTATAATATGTATTTCAATGATCAATTTTCTTCCACACTCTGCCCTATCTTTGTCGCTGTCTTAGCCATTCAGCATGATTCTCCCTTCCCTGTGAGGAGACATATATTGATCGTCTCCGTTCAGCCTGCATCTTTCTTATTGCACATGACACAGCTGATTCAGACTGTTTGATCTTCACACGAGCCCTCACTTGAATTCGCCTATACCACCACTGACATAGTTGCTTCATGGGATTACTTTTCTTCACTCCTCCTCCATGTTGAGTGGCCCTTTGATAGGCACAACGTGCTTGCCAATGAGATCTTTCCATGCCTTGGGTGGTAGACCAAATCCCAAGGCTTCCAAACTCTTTCGCAAAAAAGGTTCCATATGCATGCACAATGCGCTACAAATGCTCAACAACAACAAGACATTTAGTATCGTACAATATATTTTGAACAACAATAAAAACTCAAAGCTGTAGGTATTCAAGTAATAACCATGTATTGTGTCAAGTTTGTCATACCCCATGCCTTTTCATAGCTAGTGTAGAACTCTGTCACAACTGCCTCAAATTTCTCAACATCCCCATCTTCAAACCTTGCTTTTTGCAACAAAGGTGCTAGGCGATCAAGTGCCAACCACGCTTTGGCCTTTGCCACCCTTGCTTGTCCTGAAGAGCCTCGATCAGGTACAGCTGCATGAAGCTTCCTCCACACCTCAAAATCTGTACCCAGATGACCTCTCTGGGTATGATTAGATAAGAACTTTCTGGCTTTTGCACCTCCAAAACATGGTTTGCTAGGAACATTTCTGGTCTTCCCTGATCTTCTCAAGTCCTTCTCAATCTTCACTTGACCACAATGTAAACTTGCATCTGAAAGCACTTGCTCTATTTTTTTAATAGTTCTTTCACTCTCTAATGCTGGTTTCATATTCCATGAAAATTCGATGTACATGTAGACTAGTTTCTCAATTATTCTAACCAGCGCATGCAAAACACAAATACGAACTCTGATCAAAGGGATAGCAAGAATTGGATCCCAATTAGGATCCACTCTTGGAGGATCACGATTTGGGGCTTCACGCCTATTACTGATTGCATTTAGGCATTTCCATTCTCTCTCTTTTCCTCCTTTGGAGACACCTCGTTCGGTCATGCAATACAGGCAAGGATACTTGGCCATTGCTCCTTGGGAAATACCAAACATGCATTTCAAGGTTTTAAGATATGCAGCCAGGTGCCATTCAACCTCATATTCACCATATCCTTCTACATAAAGCTTTTCGCCATTCGACTGCTGCTGGATAGTGGAAGGAAGCTCAGTCTGGTTAAAGTACCACTTTAGAATTTCATGGGTCTCTGTTGGAACCTGTTAACAAGAGGCCAATTAAATTGTCTACAACATCATAACAAGAGGATAGCAACATAATATACTTTTTTTTTAAATGGATAGCACGTCACCTCAAATGCAGCCAGCCCCCACCAAATCTCATTTTCGGATTGTACACTAAAGTGCTTCTCATCAGCATTATTGATACTTGCATCCAAAGCTCTATTCATTAAAGTCATGCTGCTAACCCTTTCCAGCTTATGTCCTTTGATCACCTCACTCTCATCAAGTTTTAAAACAAATTTCAGCCTTCCATTGCACTCATGTATACTGATGTCATAAAATTTCACCATAGCCATTTGTAATTTCCGAACATCCATAATGAAATTGTTGAACTCTGTAAGCTCTATGATTTTCTGTTCCCCGCTCTTTTTAGTCACTGTCAATGTACTAGACACGTGACAAGGCTCTCCAACAAGTTCGACCATTCCCAAGTTGAGAATATTTCGAGCTTTGTTCACGTGAAATGGTTTTGGAATGGGAATTACTGTTTTTTTTCCAAGCTTAGAATTTAACTTTATTAAACAACATCCTGTAAGACTTTGTGCTTATACCAGCCATGTCACATATACCTTGTGCATCTGCAAGAGTGAATGCTTCACTCACCTCCTGCAAGGATTGCTTTGCTATGTCTGATCGAAGTCTTGCAAACTTAGGATGATGTATTGCTGACTCCACGATGTCTTTTGTCAGAACTTTGCCAAATATATCAGAACCTTGCTCTTTTGGACCCACAACATCTGTGACCATCCTGAAGCAACAACGATAGCTATTTCAGTCCATCATGTTAAAATTTGAGCATAATGATGAGCTATGGTGGATCAAATACTAGAATCAACATCATTAACAAAGTGATTAGTAAATGATTAAGACATAATTAGTGAATAATTAGCAAATAGATTAATGTAGGCACGGATACTCAAAAACCAGCAAATTCTCATTAGGGCTATGCCTCAATTTATAGAGTTTACATCAAGCATCTAATCCCATTGATTTCTCCATGATTCACTCCCAGAATATCTCCACCTCTTGCCTGATTCTCTCCACCTCTTCTCTTTTCCCTGAATATCTCCCAGAATAACTCCACACTCCTAAATTCCCTCATGCTACCCATTATTCTCTCCCAGTAGATTCTTCTCACCGTTTCACAGGTTCTTTCACAATTACATCTCCTCTTTTACAGCCTCTATCCAAGAGCTTGTTCCCACACACACCATATTCACTTGTATATTTCAACACCGCCCCTCAAGTGAATACTCCTAGTACACCTAGACCCTATACCAAGTTTGCCTCCCCTTACTTGTGGTAGTCCGCGACCGGTGTCTACTCCTCCCCTCAAGTTATCTCAGCACACCTGGACCCTGTATCAAGTTTCTCTCTTACTTAACAGTCCGCGACCAGTGCCTCAAGTCCCTAAACTCCATAGTCCTTGACACTCTCTCTCTCTATGTGTCCAAGGCTACTATAAGTGCCCGCGACCTTGACTAAAGTGCTCACACATACATCTACCACGTGGCCTACATCATCGGTGGCTTAGAGGTGGTTTTACTTTGTTGGGGCAAGTTACATTGGGTTGTGGGGTCTCTCTCTCTCTCTCTCTCTCTCTCTCTCTCTCTCTCTCTCTCTCTCTCTCTCTCAGAGATTTTCACATGGCTCCTTACTCTTTGGAGCCTCACATCTTCTCTTGTCTTCAGTCTTCTTCTCGTGGCAGCTTCTCTCCACGCGTCCGTCTCTTCTTTCAGTCTTCTTGGGGCAGCTTCTCTTCTCGTGACAGCTTCTCTTCTCATGTCCATGTCTTCCTTCAGATCTTCTTCTCAGTGTGGATCCTCTTCTTGGAAAGAGATATTCTTCTTCTTTCATGGCTGGGGCCATGAGCTCGTCCATCAGGTCATTTTGCTCCATGTGAGCAACATGTTTCAATGTTTTGCTGACAGTTCCTTTGGGATTTTTATGTTTATTTTGTATCATTATGCAATGCAAACCCAAATTTATGCGGGAGGTCTTATCTCTTGCCTTAATCTGGACAAGGGCAGTGTCTGTTCCCATTTTTACACTGATGCAATGTGCCCAATACATAATGCGTATAGCATTCATTCTCATGCACATTCCAAATGCAACTCTGGCTGTGAATAATCTTGAATTTGAGTGAGATTTACAGGCATTAACCAAGGGTTAAATGCAAAATGATGATTATCACAATTTTATCAGCACAATTTTACCAGAAACTACATTAAATCAAGGGTAACCAATTTGTACGGGATGGTTGGAGTATCAAACCAACTCCCATTTGCAATTTGAAGTTATAGGGATATGTATCAGATACCTAATGGTTAATTTGAACCCTCAATTGCACCAAAATACAGTGATTAGCACTGATTAATCACTGATTAGCAAATTAATGCTCTGTTTTGTGTGCAAAAAATAGAGTATACGGGGAGTCAAGATCTGGTGCCTTCCACTTCAAATGAGCTCAAATGCTTTCAAAGGCATTAATAGCAATGAGTCTAGTAGAGGATTAAGCCAAGAAACACAAGATTTGACCAAATAATGAAAGCTTAATCTCTGTTTTACCAAAGTCACCTGCAGATTTGATGAAGAGCTTTGATCTCAATGTAGACTTGATGAAATTGAATTCTGTCTTCACTAGCTTGTAGAGCATGCTTGATTACCCCTTGGGCTAAGAGGAATTAGAGACATTTGAACTGAGCAAGTAGAAATCTCAATTCTCCTCCAGAAAAAACGTGCCAGCCAAATCGTTGATTTCTGCTTCGTTTCTTCGCGGTTTGCTGCGCTGTCTTGCTGAGCTTGAAGCTAAAGATGTTAGCTAGCTTGTGTTAAAATCTTGTGCCCTAATTTTATGTGTGCAAGGTGCTAGAGATCCTCCCCATTGGCTGGGGGTGAAGGGGAGAAGTGAAAACTTACTAAAAATTTGATTTTTTTGCTAATTTTCTACTAATCCTAATTAATTAACTAATGGGCTCATAAACCTAATTGATTCTAGGTATGGCTCTGATACCATGTTAAAATTTGAGCATAATGATGAGCTATGGTGGATCAAACACTAGAATCAACATCATTAACAAAGTGATTAAAGACGTAATTAGTGAATAATTAGCAAATAGATTAATGTAGGCATGGATACTCAAAAACCAGCAAATTCTCATTAGGGCTATGCCTCAATTTACAGAGTTTACATCAAGCATCTAATCCCATTGATTTCTCCATGATTCACTCCCAGAATATCTCCACCTCTTGCCTGATTCTCTCCACCTCTTCTCTTTTCCCTGAATATCTCCCAGAATAACTCCACACTCCTAAATTCCCTCATGCTACACATTATTCTATCCCAGTAGATTCTTCTCACCTTTTCACAGATTCTTTCACAATTACATCTCCTCTTTTACAGCCTCTATCCAAGAGCTTGTTCCCACACACACCATATTCACTTGTATATTTCAACACATCATTCATCTAACTATACCACCCCCACACCCAATCCCCCATCTCCAAAAAAGGAACTAAAGATGAAAATGAAAAGTGAGTGCTCAAAGAAATTTAAGCTCAAAGAAATTATAGATCCCAATACCTGCAAGCTTTTACACGACGCTTCCATTGGCCACCTCTAACATTGAGTTCTTCCAATGGTTTGATCTATCTCTTGCGTAATCGAGCACCCAATGGCGTGTCTTTCAAATATTGTAATTTTTTGTTGAACTTTTCAAGTTGTTTACGAAGGTGTGCATTCTCACTCTCCAATGTGAAATTATTGATTTCTCAAACTTCCAAAATTTCATTCTTCTCTTTAATAGTGTCCTGCATCTTACGAATAGTCTGCTGCAAATGATCAAACTCTTTTTGTAACCCAGCACAAACTTTTGCTTTGTCCTCATTTGAAGCTTGCAAAGCTGTTGTGATCGATGCCAAGTAAAAATTCACACCTTCAAGCATTTTTATTCTGGCATCTCTATCACTCAAATGTCTTTTAAAGATACTTTGACATTGGCCAAACAATCTTTTGCAATATCCAAGCAATCCATTTTCACCCTCACACACAAACTTGAAGAAACTTGTCAACCCAAAGAATAATGGAGATTGAGAGGAGGTTGGATCTGGTGGGTAAATACCACCATCCAACCATAGGTCCATATTTTTCTTTCCTTCATTTCGAAGCTCAGTAATGTGGGCTTCGCATGCTGGCCTAAACCAATTTCTCTTACAGCAGGGAGCATAATCGGCTTCTACTTGGAAGTGGATGTCCACCTTTTTCTTCTTTTGTTTCACAGGTTCCATTGCATTGTTCTGTGATTTAACAACACCAAAAAGCATCATGAACTCACACTTTAACCAAAAGAAACCAAAGATATTACACTTATCTCCCGTGAAAAAGATTGCTTCATTAAAACCAAAAGACAACATCACTAAATAATACCTCCTTGTCCATCAAACAAACTTGTTGGTATCCTAGATGCACCAAAATGTACAGAATAATTGTAAGCACAACCCTCACTTGAAAAAGGTAAGAAATGGGATTGTTATTCAGGCACAAGCAGGTATGGCGCATGAAGAACAAATACTTTTCCATCCTTTTTCAAAACTTGTCGCCTTGAGAAGAAGAGAAAATCAAAAACCTCCCGCTCAAAACAATTCGGATTTGGAGTGGTTGTGGTTGTGGAGTCGGGAAGACAATGAGGGAGACAATGCAAGATGATGGGTTACAGGGACGAAGTTCGGTTAAAGTTTGGTAAGCAAAGTTGGCTTGGTTACATTCAAAAGTGTAATGAAGAAAGAGAGTGGTGTCTTTTTTCAATAAAATAAGGCACCATAGTGGGAATAAAAAACTATACTTAAGAGGCATTGTTTTGAATTAAAAAACACCCTACATGTTAGTCAATGGAATAAAGAACTCAAAAATGACGCACGTACCCTCCAATATTATATGTGGGTTTATTGGCTTGCTTTGTCCACATCACCATCCCAAGGGATCTCTTACAAGGCCCCTTTTTGAGTCCAAATTTTCCCTAATATACGAGGAAGCTATGGCAAAATTTTTACCATAAAAGAAATAAATTTAATTCTATCCATAAATTTGATAATACAAAAAGAGGAATTATCATCATATTCTATGCATAAATATTTTAATTCTAAAGAAAGGATTTTTGTTATATATTTTTTTTATATGTGCATGCATAAAAATCTAGATGCAAAAAGAGAAATTTTCATGATATTCTATGCACAAATATTTTAAATATTAAAAGAGAAATTTTTGTCATATTTCCAAATAGGTATATTCATGGTATGTATATACATGGGTATTTTTATTTATCAAAAAGAGAAATTTTTATCATACCTTTAATTAGGAAAATGCATAAATTAATTTTGGTATCACAAGAGAAAGTTTCATCATAATTCTACGTAGATAATTTAGGGTATGTTGATGCCAAGGTTCAAATGGAGAAAATAATATTTTAGAATATTAATAATATTTTAGAATATTTCTATGAGAATATTTTAAGAAAATGATATATGAAAAAGAAATATCCATGTTAAATTCCATTATTCACGAATAGAATTATTTATAGTTCTATTATGTCCAAGGAAGAATGAATTTTCATAATTTTGGATATTTACCCTTATAAAACCATTTCTTAATCTATTATGGTTAGAATGAAATTCATAAAGTTGGAATTTTCTTACGGCGGTTAGAAGTCCAGTAGATGTTTATCTGAAGAAAATACTTGGAATCAAAGTGAGAAATAAACCGAATGATTTTGGTTAGACCACGACTGTGAGAGGGACGAGAAATCACAGTTAATTTACTAGATGGTTTTTGTCTATCATGTGTAAAACTGCTCCCCATTAAATTTGGCTATTTCTTGTGCTGTACTCATGATGATGTGAAGGGGGTCTTACCTCTTGATCCAATTTCAATATTCAAGGGCAGTGTCTACCCTTTTACAACTCAATCTTGTGTTTAAGAGATGATTACAACAAATTTATCAGCATAAAATCACCACCAGAAATTACATTAAATCAAGGGTAACCAATTTGTACGGAATGATTGGAGTATCAAACCAACTCCGAATTGCAATCTGAAGTTATAGGGATCTATATCAGATATCTAATGGTAAATTTGAACCCTCAATTGCACCAAAATATAGTGATTAGCATTGATTAATCATTGATTAGTAAATTAATCCTCTATTTTGTGTGCAAAAAGTGTAGTATGCGGGGAGCCCAGATCTAGGGCCTTAGACTTCAAATGAGCTCAAATCCTTTCAAGGCCATCAATAGCAATTAGTTTAGTAGAGGATTAAGCCAAGAAACACAAGATTTGACCAAATGTTGAATGCTTTATCTCTGTTTTACCAAAGTCACCTGTAGATTTGATGAAGAGCTTGGATCTCACTGTAGACTTGATCAAATTGAATTCTGACTTCACCAGCTTGTAGAGCATGCTTGAAAACACTTGGGGCTAAGAGGAATTAGACCCATTTGATTGGATGAAGTAGAGATCTGAGTTTTTCTCCCAGAAACACAATTCAGAGATGGTTTGATTCTCTGCACACAAAACATAGTATAAATTTGCTAATCAATAATTAATGAGTGCTAATCACTGTATTTTGAGGCAATTGAGGGTTCAAATTAACCATTAGATATTTGTTGATACAGATCCCTATGACTTCAGATTGCAATTCAGAGATGGTTTGATACTCTAACCATTCCGTACAAATTGGTTACCCTTGATTTATTTTAATTTCTGGTGATTTTATGCTGATAAATCTGTTGTAATCATCTCCTAAACACCAGATTGAGTTGTAAAAGGGTAGACACTGCCCTTGAATCTTGAAATTGGATCAAGAGGTAAGACCCCCTTCACATTATCATCATGAGTATAGCACAAGAAATAGCCAAATTTAATGGGGAGCAGTTTTACACATTGCAGACAAAAACCATGTATCTGCTCTGATGAGGAAAAATCTGTGGGGGCTAGTTGAGGGAAGAGATGAATGCCCAGAGGTGAGAGGGGAAAATGAGTGGAAGAGGAGGAATGGAAAAGCATTGGGAC
Organism: Cibotium barometz; assembly: GCF_041138505.1. Classification (NCBI taxonomy): domain Eukaryota; kingdom Viridiplantae; phylum Streptophyta; class Polypodiopsida; order Cyatheales; family Cibotiaceae; genus Cibotium; species Cibotium barometz. Next base: position 360,899 of record NC_141098.1, on the reverse strand, counting down.
TTATTGCACTCAGTTTAAATGATGAAATCATTCATCACATCACAGGGATACAATGGGCAAAAGATGCATGGGATGAACTCAATAAATTATTCGGCACACAAGCTAAAAATTCAAAGATAAATCTGTTAATGCAATTCTACAAATTGGATATGAAGGAAAGTGAACCTTTAATCACACACTTGAACAAACATAAAAGCATTAAGCAACAACTGGCAGCTATTGGCAAAAAGGTAGAAGATGATGAGGCACTAGCAGTGCTTCTGAAGAGTGTGGACAAAGGTGAATATGAAAATATTACAGCAACACTAAAGAATGTACCCGAATTAAAGCTACACGAGATAGAAGGAGCTCTACTCTTGCAAGAGAGCAGAGGCAAAGAGAAGAAATGGCTCGACTCAACAGCAGGAGAAGAAAAAGCATTCTTCACCCGAGAAGGACTCTCTCGAGGATGAGGATGAGGAAAAGGCAGAGTAGGAGGAAGGACCTTCAATTGCCACAACTGTGGAAAGCCAAGACACATGGCAAGAGATTGCTACAGCAAACCCAGTGGAGAAGGAACGACATCGGCAAACTTCATGGAGGCTCCTAAGGAAGAGGAGTCGGATCATCTTTTCTGAGAGAGAGAGAGAGAGAGAGAAACCCCACAACCCAATGTAACCTGCCCTAACAGAGTAAAACCACCTCTGAGCCACCGATGATATAGGTCATGTGGTAGATATATGTGTGAGCACTTTAGTCAAGGTCACGGGCACTTATAGTAGCCTTGGACACATAGAGAGAGAGAGTGTCAAGGACTATGAGTTTAGGGACTTGAGGCACTGGGCGCGGAGGACTATCAAGTAAGTGGGAAACTTGGTATAGGGTCCAGGTGTGCTAGGAGTATTCACTTGAGGGGAGGTGTTGAAATATACAAGTAAATAGGGTGTGTGTGGGAACAAGCACTGTAAAAGAGAATGTGTAAATGTGAGAGAACCTGTGAAAAGGTGAGAAGAATCTACTGGGAGAGAATAAAGGGTAGCATGAGGAGATTTAGGAGGTGTGGAGATATTCTGGGAGACGTGTGGAGATATTCTGGGAGAGGTGGAGAGAATCAAGCAAAAGAGGTGGAGTGAATCAAGGAGAAATCAGTGGGATTAGATGCTTGGATGTAAACTCTATAAATTGAGGCATTGGCCTAATGAGAAATTGCTGGTTTTTTTATTATGATCCATGCCTACATTAATCTATCACTTAATTACTCAACTCTTCCTTAGATAGGCTTTGAGATCTTTTAAGGACTAGGTACTCCTATCCAGATGATTGGTGTCACAATGGTTTCTCCATGCTGCCACCGTCGCTATTTCCACAAATTTCAGCCTAGCAAGAGCCATTTTGCTCCTCTCGTTGTATCTCGCTGACATCAAATTATTCCTCCATGGCTTCAATCCACTTCTCCATAGCCTCATCCAAGTTCTCCCCTTCACCTTTGAAGGATCTTGGGGCTGAGTTCTGTGAAGAGCCTTGCGAACGTCGGGGTCAAGCTCTTCTTCATCAGTGAGAGGGTTTGGATGTCGGCCACGGTTCCCTCACCTCATGATTCTGCCAAAAATGATACATTATTAATTTTTTATTTTGATTTCGTCCACGAGATCCTAAGACTTAATTGGTTCCGAAAATAATTTCTTAAACAAGATAAACGATCTTATTGGAGATCTATGACATATGTGTTGAAATATACAAGTGAATAGGGTGTGTGCGGGAACAAGCCCTTGGTTAGAGGCTGTAAAAGAGAAGATGTAATTGTGAAAGAACCTATGAAAAGGTGAGAAGAATCTACTGGTGGGAGAGAATAAAGGGTAGCATGAGAAGATTTAGGAAGTGTGGAGATATTCTGGGAGATATTCTAGGAAAAGTGAAGAGGTGGAGAGAATCAGGGAAAAGAGGTGGAGTAAATCATGGAGAAATCAATGGGATTAGATGCTTGATGTAAACTCTATAAATTGAGGCATTGTCCTAATGAGAATTTGCTGGTTTTTGAGTATCCATGCCTACATTAATCTATTTGTTAATTATCCACTAATTATATCTTAATTATTTGTTAATTACCCACTAATTATATCTTAATCTATTTATTAATTACCCACTAATTACATCTTAATTATTTATTAATCACTTTGTTAATGATGTTGATTCTAGTGTTTGATCCACCATAGCTCATCATAATGCTCTAATTTCAACATGGTATCAGAGCCATGCTAATTTGTGAGCCCATTATCTTGCTAATTATTTTGCTAATTAGGATTAGTAAAAAACTATAATTTTTCCTCTTTTTGCAACTCACCTTGCCCGGGTACCAAGGAAAAGAGTTCCCAGGTCCCCTAGCCAGCGTTTCAAGCAAAATTTAAGGTAGGCATACCACGTACACACCCAATATAAAATTGCCATTATAACAAAAGTTGTCTTTAAAACAATCTTTCAATGAAAATCATAGTATTGCTGATCATAATCCTCCAAAATATTGAGTCAATTGTTTTACAAAGTATATCATCCAAACTCTCCATTGAAGACCTGCTGTCAACCCAACGAGATCCAATATCAAAATTCGATTCACAAAAGTCATTCTTTTCAGTTCATCCAAATCTTCCTCGACGTACTCATGGGTGTCCTAGCAACCACGAGCCCGTGCGACATCACCTGGTTAGAACCTATTGAAATATACAAGTGAATAGGGTGTGTGCGGGAACAAGCCCTTGGTTAGAGGATATAAAAGAGAATCTGTAAATTTGAGAGAACCTGTGAAAAGGTGAGAAGAATCTACTGGGAGAGAATAAAGGGTAGCATGAGAAGATTTAGGAAGTGTGGAGATATTCTGGGAAAAGTGAAGAGGTGGAGAGAATCAAGCAAAAGAGGTGGAGTGAATCAAGGTGGTTTTTGATTATCCATGCCTACATTAAGCTATTAGTTAATTGCTCACTTACATCTTAATTATCATCTAATTACTTTGTTAATGATGTTAATTCTAGCATTTGATCCACCATAGCTCATCACATTGCTCTAATTTTAACATGGTATCAGAGCCTAGCCTAGAATCCATCAATTTGTGAGCCCACTACCTTGCTAATCATTTTGCTAATTAGAATTAGTCCAAACCCTTTTAGCCCAACATAGCCAGCCTCTCCACAATCCAGCCCATCAAGAAAGAAGTGCAAACCGCCCCGGCGGATGTAGGAGAAATCGCGTTTTTTTAGCAAAAAACATAAGATTTGACTAAACATTGAATGCTTAATCTCTGTTTTACCAAAGTCACATGCTGCAGAATTGATGAAGAGCTTGGATCTCACTGTAGACTTGATCAAATCAAATTCTGACTTCACCAGCTTGTAGAGCATGCTTGAAAACCTCCGGGCCTAGCTGGAATTAGACCAATTTGAAGCGGGTACGTCGCATGGAGTTTTTTTCCAGAAAAAATTGGTGCCTGCAAATCGCATTGCTGCCGACGTTCTATGTTGAATTTCTTCAATTGCTTTGAGCTGTGTAGGCCCTTGAGTCTAGTGTGTCCCTAAAAGGGCTTGGGCAATGGTTATGTGTGAAGGGAGAGAGAGCTCCTCCATTGGCTGGGGGTGCAGAGGTTAGTTGAAAAAGAGGTGAAAATATTAATTTTCTACTAATCCTAATTAGCCAAGTGATTAGCAAGATAATGGGCTCACAAATTGATGGATTCTAGGCTAGGCTCTGATACCATGTTAAAATTATAGCAATGTGATGAGCTATGGTGGATCAAATTCTAGAATCAACATCATTAACAAAGAGATTAGATGATAATTAATATGTGATTAGTGAGTAATTAAGTGATAGATTAATGTAGGCATGGATATTCAAAAAACCAGCAATTTCTCATTAGGTCAATGCCTCAATTTATAGAGTTTACATCCAAGCATCTAATCCCACTGATTTCTCCTTGATTCACTCCACCTCTTTTGCTTGATTCCCTCCACCTCTTTTGCTTGATTCTCTCCACCTCTCCCAGAATATCTCCACACCTCCTAAATATCCTCATGCTACCCTTTATTCACTCCCAGTAGATTCTTCTCACCTTTTCACAGGTTCTCTCACATTTACACATTCTCTTTTACAGCCTCTAGCCAAGGGCTTGTTCCCGCACACACCCTATTCACTTGTATATTTCAACACCTCCCCTCAAGTGAATACTCCTAGCACACCTGGACCCTTTACCAAGTATCTCTCTTACTTGATAGTCCGCGACCAGTGCCTCAAGTCCCTAAACTCATAGTCCTTGACACTCTCTCTCTCTATGTGTCCAAAGTGCTCACACATCCATATACCACATGGCCTATATCATCGGTGGCTCAGAGCTGGTTTTACTCTGTTGGGACAGGTTACATTGGGTTGTGGGGTTTCTCTCTCTCTCTCTCTCTCTCTCTCAAAAAAGATGATCCGACTCCTCTTCCTTAGGGGCCTCCATGAAGTTTGCCGATGTCCTTCCTTCTCCACTGGGTTTGCTGTAGCAGTCTCTTGCCATGTGTCCTGGGTTTCCACAGTTGTGGCAAGTGAAGGTCCTTCCTCCTACTCTGCCTCTTCCTCGTCCTCGTCCTCGAGAGAGTCCTCCTCGGGTGAAGAATGCTTTTTCTTCTCCTGCTGTGTTGAGTCGAGCCATTTCTTCTCTTTGCCTCTGCTCTCTTGCTCTAGTAAAGCTCCTTCTATCTCGTGTGGCTTCAATTCGGGTACATTCTTTAGTGTTGCTACAATATTTTTATATTCACCTTTGTCCACACTCTTCAGAAGCACTGCTAGTGCCTCATTATCTTCTACCTTTTGGCAATAGCTGCCAGCTGTTGCTTAATGCTTTCATATTTGTTCAAGTGTGTGATTAAAGGTTCACTTTCCTTCATATCCAATTTGTAGAATTGCATTAACAGATTTATCTTTGAATTTTTAGCTTGTGTGCCGAATAATTTATTGAGTTCATCCCATGCATCTTTTGCCCATTGTATCTTTCATTCCTGCTCTTCCACTCATTTTTCCCTCTCACCTCTGGGCATTCATCTCTTCCCTCAACTAGCCCCCACAGATTTTTCCTCACATCAACAGATACATGGTTTTTGTCTGCCATGTGTAAAACTGCTCCCCATTAAATTTGGCTATTTCTTGTGCTGTACTCATGATAATGTGAAGGGGGTCTTACCTCTTGATCCAATTTCAAGATTCAAGGGCAGTGTCTACCCTTTTACAACTCAATTTGGTGTTTAGGAGATGTCAGCATAAAATCACCAGAAATTACATTAAATCAAGGGTAACTAATTTGTAAGGAATGGTTGGAGTATCAAACCATCTCTGAATTGCAATCTGAAGTTATAGGGATCTGTATCAACAAATACCTAATGGTTAATTTGAACCCTCAATTGCATCAAAATATAGTGATTAGCACTCATTAATTATTGATTAGCAAATTAATACTCTATTTTGTGTGCAAAAAACAGAGTATGCAGGGAGCCAAGATCTGAGGCCTTAGAGTTCAAATGAGCTCAAAACCTTTCAAGGCCATCAATAGCAATTAGTCTAGTAGAGGATTAAGCCAAGAAACACAAGATTTGACCAAACATTGAATGCTTAATCTCTGTTTTACCAAAGTCACATGCTGCAGATTTGATGAAGAGCTTGGATCTTTTTGTAGACTTGATCAAATTAAATTCTGGCTTCACCAGCTTGTAGAGCAAGCTTGAAAACCCCCGGGCCTAGCTGGCATTAGACCAATTTAAAGCGGGTACGTCGCATGGAGCTTTTTTCCAAAAAAATTGGTGCCTACAAATTGCATTGCCATCGGCGTTCTACGCTGAATTTCTTCAATTCCTTTGAGCTGTGTGTAGGCCCTTGAGTCTAGTATGAGTCTCTAAAAGGGCTTGGGTTATGTGTGAAGGGAGAGAGAGCTCCTCCATTGGCTACGGTTGCAGAGGTTAGTTGAAAAAGAGGTGAAAATATTAATTTTCTACTGATCCTAATTAGCCAGTGGACTATATGCAAGATAATGGGCTCACAAATTGATGGATTCTAGGCTAGGGGGGCTGATACCATGTTAAAATTATAGCAATGTGATGAGCTATGGTGGATCAAATGCTAGAATCAACATCATTAAAAAAGAGATTAGATGATAATTAACACATGATTATTAAGTAATTAAGTGATAGATTAATGTAGGCATGGATAATCAAAAAACCAGCAGTTTCTCATTTGGCCAATGCCTCAATTTATAGAGTTTACATCCAAGCATCTAATCCCACTTATTTCTCCTTGATTCACTCCACCTCTTTTGCTTGATTCTCTCCACCTCTTTTGCTTGATTCTCTCCATCTCTCCCAGAATATCTCCACACCTCCTAAATCTCCTCATGCTACCCTTTATTCTCTCCAGTAGATTCTTCTCACCTTTTCACAGGTTCTCTCACATTTACACATTCTCTTTTATAGCCTCTAGCCAAGGGCTTGTTCGTGCACACACCCTATTCACTTGTATATTTCAACACCTCCCCTCAAGTGAATACTCCTAGCACACCTGGACCCTACACCAAGTATCTCTCTTACTTGATAGTCCGCGACCAGTGCCTCAAGTTCCTAAACTCATAGTCCTTGACACTCTCTCTCTATGTGTCCAAGGCTACTATAAGTGCCCGTGACCTTGACTAAAGTGCTCACACATACATCTACCACATGGCCTACATCATCGGTGGCTCAGAGGTGGTTTTACTCTGTTGGGGCAGGTTACATTGGGTTGTGGGGTTTCTCTCTCTCTCTCTCTCTCTCTCTCTCTCTCTCTCTCTCTCTCTCTCTCTCTCTCTCTCTCTCAGAGAAGATGATCCGACTCCTCTTTCTTAGGAGCCTCTCACTACCATGAAGTTTGCCGATGTCGTTCCTTCTCCACTGGGTTTGCTGTAGCAGTCTCTTGCCATATGTCCTGGCTTTTCACAGTTGTGGCAAGTGAAGGTCCTTCCTCCTACTTTGCCTCTTCCTCATCCTCGTCCTCGAGAGAGTCCTCCTCGGGTGAAGAATGCTTTTTCTTCTTGTGCTGTTGAATCGAGCCATTTTTTCTCTTTGCCTCTGCTCTCTTGCTCTAGTAGAGCTCCTTCTATCTCGTGTAGCTTCAATTCAGGTACATTCTTTAGTGTTGCTACAATATTTTCATATTCACCTTTGTCCACACTCTTCAGAAGCACTGCTAGTGCCTCATCATCTTCTATCTTTTTGCTAATAGCTGCCAGTTGTTGCTTAATGCTTTTATATTTGTTCAAGTGTGTGATTAAAGGTTCACTTTCCTTCATATCCAATTTGTAGAATTGCATTAACAGATTTATATTTGAATTTTTAGCTTGTGTGCCGAATAATTTATTGAGTTCATCCCATGCATCTTTTTCCCATTGTATCCCTGTGATGTGATGAATGATTTCATCATTTAAACTAAGTGCAATAAGACCCAATGCTTTTTCATTCCTGCTCTTCCACTCATTTTCCCCTCTCACCTCTGGGCATTCATCTCTTCCCTCAACTAGCCCCCACAGACTTTTCCTCATCAGAGCATGGTTTTTGTCTGCCATGTGTAAAACTGCTCCCCATTAAATTTGGCTATTTCTTCTGTTGTACTCATGATAATGTGAAGGGGGTCTTACCTCTTGATCCAATTTCAAGATTCAAGGGCAGTGTCTACCCTTTTACAACTCAATCTGGTGTTTAGGAGAAGATTACAACAGATTTATCAACATAAAATCACCAAAAATTACATTAAATTAAGGGTAACCAATTTGTCTAGAATGGTTGGAGTATCAAACCATCTCTGAATTGCAATATGAAGTTATAGGGATCTGTATCAACAAATACCTAATGGTTAATTTGAACCCTCAATTGCATCAAAATACAATGATTAGCACTCATTAATTTTACTGATTACATCTACCACATGACCTATATCATCGGTGGCTCTCAGAGGTGGTTTTACTCTGTTAGGGCAGGTTACATTAGGTTGTGGGGTTTCTCTCTCTCTCTCTCTCTCAGAAAAGATGATCCGACTCCTCTTCCTTAGGAGCCTCCATGAAGTTTGCCGATGTCGTTCCTTCTCCACTGGGTTTGCTATAGCAATCTCTTGCCATGTGTCCTGGCTTTCCACAGTTGTGGCAAGTGAAGGTCCTTCCTCCTACTCTGCCTTTTCCTCGTCCTCATCCTCGAGAGAGTCCTTCTCGGGTGAAGAATGCTTTTTCTTCTCCTGCTGTTGAGTCGAGCCATTTCTTCTCTTTGCCTCTGCTCTCTTGCTCTAGTAGAGCTCCTTCTATCTCGTGTAGCTTAAATTCGGGTACATTCTTTAGTGTTGCTATAATATTTTCATTATCACCTTTGTCCACACTCTTCAGAAGCACTGCTAGTGCCTCATCATCTTCTACCTTTTTGCCAATAGCTGCCAGTTGTTGCTTAATGCTTTTATGTTTATTCAAGTGTGTGATTAAAGGTTCACTTTCCTTCCTATCCAATTTGTAGAATTGCATTAACAGATTTATCTTTGAATTTTTAGCTTGTGTGCCGAATAATTTATTGAGTTCATCCTATGCATCTTTTGCCCATTGTATCCCTGTGATGTGATGAATGATTTCATCATTTAAACTGAGTGCAATAAGTCCCAATGCTTTTTCATTCCTGCTCTTCCACTCATTTTCCCCTCTCACCTCTGGGCATTCATCTCTTCCCTCAACTAGCCCCCACAGATTTTTCCTCATCAGTAGATACATGGTTTTTGTCTGCCATGTGTAAAACTACTCCCCATTAAATTTGGCTATTTCTTGTGCTATACTCATGATGATAATGTGAAGGGGGTCTTACCTCTTGATCCAATTTCAAGATTCAAGGGAATGTCTACCCTTTTACAACTCAATCTAGTGTTTAGGAGATGATTACAACAGATTTATCAGCATAAAATCACCAAAAATTAAAATAAATCAAGGGTAACCAATTTGTACGGAATGGTTAGAGTATCAAACCATCTCTGAATTGCAATCTGAAGTCATAGGGATTTGTATCAACAAATATCTAATGGTTAATTTGAACCCTCAATTGCCTCAAAATATAGTGATTAGCACTCATTAATTACTGATTAGCAAATTAATACTATGTTTTGTGTGCAGAGAATCAAACCATCTCTGAATTGCAATATGAAGTTATAGGGATCTGTATCAACAAATACCTAATGGTTAATTTGGACCCTCAATTGCACCAAAATACAGTGATTAGCACTCATGAATTACTGATTAGCAAATTAATCCTCTATTTTGTGTGCAGAAAACAGAGTATGTGGGGAGCCAAGATCTGAGGCCTTAGAGTTCAAATGAGCTTAAATCCTTTCAAGGCCATCAATAGCAATTAGTCTAGTAGAGGATTAAGCCAAGAAACATAAGATTTGACCGAACATTGAATGCTTAATCTCTGTTTTACCAAAGTCACATGCTACAGAATTGATGAAGAGCTTGGATCTCACTGTAGACTTGATCAAATCAAATTCTGACTTCACCAGCTTGTAGAGCATGCTTGAAAACCCCCGGGCCTAGCTGGAATTAGACCAATTTGAAGCGGGTACGTCGCATGGAGTTTTTTTCCAGAAAATTTTGGTGCCTGCAAATCGCATTGCTACCGGCGTTCTACGCTGAATTTCTTCAATTGCTTTGAGCTGTGTAGGCCCTTGAGTCTAGTGTGAGTCCCTAAAAGGGCTTGGGCAATGGTTATGTGTGAAGCGAGAGAGAGCTCCTCCATTGGCTAGGGGTGCAGAGGTTAGTTGAAAAAGAGGTGAAAATATTAATTTTCTACTAATCCTAATTAGCCAAGTGATTAGCAAGATAATGGGCTCACAAATTGATGGATTCTAGGCTAGGCTCTGATACCATGTTAAAATTATAGCAATGTGATGAGCTATGGTGGATCAAATTCTAGAATCAACATCATTAACAAAGAGATTAGATGATAATTAACACGTGATTAGTGAGTAATTAAGTGATAGATTAATGTAGGCATGGATAGATTAATGTAGGCATGGATATTCAAAAAACCAACAATTTCTCATTAGGCCAATGCCTTAATTTATAGAGTTTACATCCAAGCATCCAATCCCACTGATTTCTCCTTGATTCACGCCACCTCTTTTGCTTGATTCACTCCACCTCTTTTGCTTGATTCTCTCCACCTCTCCCAAAATATCTCCACACCTCCTAAATCTCCCAGAATATCTCCACACCTCCTAAATCTCCTCATGCTACCCTTTATTCACTCCCAGTAGATTCTTCTCACCTTTCCACAGGTTCTCTCACATTTACACATTCTCTTTTACGGCCTCTAGCCAAGGGCTTGTTCCCGCACACACCCTATTCACTTGTATATTTCAACACCTCCCCTCAAGTGAATACTCCTAGCACACCAGGACCCTATACCAAGTATCTCTCTTACTTGATAGTCCGCGACCAGTGCCTCAAGTCCCTAAACTCATAGTCCTTGACACTCTCTCTCTATGTGTCCAAAGTGCTCACACATACATCTACCACATGGCCTACATCATCGGTGGCTCAGAGGTGGTTTTACTGATGTGATGAATGATTTCATCATTTAAACTAAGTGCAATAAGTCCCAATGCTTTTTCATTCCTGCTCTTCCACTCATTTTTCCCTCTCACCTCCGGGCATTCATCTCTTCCCTCAACTTGCCCCCACAGATTTTGCCTCACATCAGCAGATACATGGTTTTTGTCTGCCATGTGTAAAATTGCTCCCCATTAAATTTGGCTATTTCTTGTGCTATACTCATGGTAATGTGAAGGGGGTCTTACCTCTTGATCCAATTTCAAGATTCAAGGGCAGTGTCTACCCTTTTACAACTCAATTTGGTGTTTAGGAGATGTCAGCATAAAATCACCAGAAATTACATTAAATCAAGGGTAACTAATTTGTACGGAATGGTTGGAGTATCAAACCATCTCTGAATTGCAATCTGATGTTATAGGGATCTGTATCAACAAATACCTAATGGTTAATTTGAACCCTCAATTGCATCAAAATACAGTGATTAGTACTCATTAATTATTGATTAGCAAATTAATACTCTATTTTGTGTGCAAAAAACAGAGTATGCAGGGAGCCAAGATCTGAGGCCTTAGAGTTCAAATGAGCTCAAATCCTTTCAAGGCCATCAATAGCAATCAGTCTAGTAGAGGATTAAGCCAAGAAACACAAGATTTGACCAAACATTGAATGCTTAATCTCTATTTTACCAAAGTCACATGCTGCAGATTTGATGAAGAGCTTGGATCCCACTGTAGACTTGATCAAATTAAATTCTGGCTTCACCAGCTTGGAGCAAGCTTGAAAACCCCCGGGCCTAGCTGGCATTAGACCAATTTAAAGCGGGTACATCGCATGGAGCTTTTTTCCAAAAAAAATTGGTGCCTCGCATTGCCATCGGCGTTCTGCGCTGAATTTCTTCAATTGCTTTGAGCTGTGTGTAGGCCCTTGAGTCTAGTATGAGTCCCTAAAAGGGCTTGGGTTATGTGTGAAGGGAGAGAGAGCTCCTCCATTGGCTACGGTTGCAGAGGTTAGTTGAAAAAGAGGTGAAAATATTAATTTTCTACTGATCCTAATTAGCCAGTGGACTATATGCAAGATGATGGGCTCACAAATTGATGGATTCTAGGCTAGGGGGGCTGATACCATGTTAAAATTATAGCAATGTAATGAGCTATGGTGGATCAAATGCTAGAATCAACATCATTAAAAAAGAGATTAGATGATAATTAACACATGATTAGTAAGTAATTAAGTGATAGATTAATGTAGGCATGGATAATCAAAAAACCAGCAGTTTCTCATTTGGCCAATGCCTCAATTTATAGAGTTTACATCCAAGCATCTAATCCCACTGATTTCTCCTTGATTCACTCCACCTCTTTTGCTTAATTCTCTCCACCTCTCCCAGAATATCTCCACACCTCCTAAATCTCCTCATGCTACCCTTTATTCTCTCCAATAGATTCTTCTCACCTTTTCACAGGTTCTCTCACATTTACACATTCTCTTTTATAGCCTCTAGCCAAGGGCTTGTTCGCGCACACACCCTATTCACTTGTATATTTCAACACCTCCCCTCAAGTGAATACTCCTAGCACACCTGGACCCTACACCAAGTATCTCTCTTACTTGATAGTCTGCGACCAGTGCCTCAAGTCCCTAAACTCATAGTCCTTGACACTCTCTCTCTATGTGTCCAAGGCTACTATAAGTGCCCGTGACCTTGACTAAAGTGCTCACACATACATCTACCACATGGCCTACATCATCGGTGGCTCAGAGGTGGTTTTACTCTGTTGGGGTAGGTTACATTGGGTTGTGGGGTTTCTCTCTCTCTCTCTCTCTCTCTCTCTCTCTCTCTCTCTCTCTCTCTCTCTCTCTCAGAGAAGATGATCCGACTCCTCTTTCTTAGGAGCCTCTTGTTGAAATATACAAGTGAATAGGGTGTCTGTGGGAACAAGCTCTTGGATAGAGGCTGTAAAAGAGGAGATGTAATTGTGAAAGAACCTGTGAAAAGGTGAGAAGAATCTACTGGGAGAGAATAAAGGGTAGCATGAGGGAATTTAGGAGTGTGGAGATATTCTGGGAGATATTCAGGGAAAAGAGAAGAGGTGGAGAGAATCAGGCAAGAGGTGGAGATATTCAGGGAGTGAATCATGGAGAAATCAATGGGATTTGATGCTTGATGTAAACTCTATAAATTGAGGCATAGCCCTAATGAGAATTTGCTGGTTTTTGAGTATCCATGCCTACATTAATCTATGTGCTAATTATTCACTAATTACGTCTTAATCACTTGCTAATCACTTTGTTAATTATGTTGATTCTAGTGTTTGATCCACCATAGCTCATCATTTTGCTCAAATTTCAACATGGTATCAGAGCCATGCCTAGAATCAACCAGATTTATGAGCCCATTAGTGAATTAATCAGGATTAGTAAGTAATTAGCAAAAAAAATCAGTTTTTAGTGAGTTTTTCATCTTCCCCTTCACCCCCAGCCAGTGGAGGGTCTCTAGCATCTAGCACACTCAAAACTAGGGCAAGAACTTCTAGCACATAATAGCTAACATCCCTAGCTTCAAGCCCATCTACTCCACGCAGCAAACCGCCGGCAGAAGCAGTTGAATTTACGAATTTTGCAGGCGCCGTTTTTCTGAAGCAGAATGGACATTTCTTCAAGCACAATTCAAATGTTTCTAATTCCTCTTAGCACAAAGCGTAATCAAGCATGCTCTACAAGCTGGTGAAGACAGAAATCAATTTCATCAAGTCTACAGTGAGATCCAAGCTCTTCATCAAATCTGCAGGTGATTTTGGTAAAACAGAGATTAAGCTTTCATTATTTGGTCAAATCTTGTGTTTCTTGGCTTAATCCTCTACTAGACTCATTGCTATTGATGCCTTTGAAAGCATTTGAGCTCATTTGAAGTGGAAGGCACCAGATCTGGGCTCCCCGCATACTCTGTTTTCTGCACACAAACCAGAGCATTAATTTGCTAATCAGTGATTAATCAGTGCTAATCACTGTACTTTGGTGCAATTGAGGGTTCAAATTAACCATTAGGTATCTGATACAGATCCCTATAACTTCATATTTCAAATCGGAGTTGGTTTGATGCTCCAACCATCCCGTACAAATTGGTTACTCTCAATTTAATGTAATTTCTTGTGATTTTATGCTGATAAAATTGTTGTAATCATCTATTAAACACCAGATTGAGTTGTAAAAGGGTAGACACTATCCTTCAATCTTAAATTTGGATCAAGAGGTAAGACCCCCTTCACATCACCATGAATTCAGCACAGGAAATAGCCAAATTTAATAGGGAACAGTTTTATACATGGCAAACAAAAACCATGTATTTGCTGATGAGGAAAAATCTGTGGGGATTAGTTGAAGGGAGAGATGAATGCCCAGAGAGAGGAGAAAATGAGTGGAAGAGTAGGAATGAAAAAGCATTGGGACTTATTGCACTCAGTTTAAATGATGAAATCATTCATCATATCACAGGGATACAGTGGGCAAAAGATGCATGGGATGAACTCAATAAATTATTTGGTACACAAGCAAAAAATTCCAAGATAAATCTATTAATGCAATTCTACAAATTGGACATGAAGGAAAGTAAACCCTTAATCACACACTTGAACAAATATAAAAGTATTAAGCAACAGCTGGCAGCTATTGGCAAAAAGGTAGAAGATGATGAAGCATTAGCTGTACTTTTGAAGAGTGTGGACAAAGGAGATTATGAAAACATTGTAGCAACACTAAAGAATGTACCTGAACTAAAGATACACGAGATAGAAGCAGCTCTACTAGAGCAAGAGAGCAGAGGCAAAGAGAAGAAAGAGCTCGACTCAACAGCAGGAGAGGAAAAAGCATTCTTCACCCGAGGAGGATTCTCTCGAGGACGAGGACGAGGAAGAGGCAGAGTAGGAGGGAGGACCTTCACTTGCCACAAATGTGGAAAGCCAGGACACATGGCGAGAGGCTGCTACAGCAAACCCAGTGAAGAAGGAACGACATCGGCAAACTTCATGGAGGCTCCAAGGGAAGTGGAGTCGGATCATCTTTTCTGAGAGAGAGAGAGAGAGAGAGAGAGAGCCCACAACCCAATGTAACCTGCCCCAATAAAGTAAAACCACCTCTGAGCCACCGATGATGTAGGCCACGTGGTAGATGTATGTGTGAGCACTTTAGTCAAGGTCGCGGGCACTTATAGTAGCCTTGGACACATAGAGATAGAGAGTGTCAAGGACTATGGAGTTTAGGGACTTGAGGCACTGGTCGCGGGCTATCAAGTAAGAGGGAAACTTGATACAGGGTCCAGGTGTGCTAGGATTATTCACTTGAGGGGAGGTGTTGAAATATACAAGTGAATAGGGTGTGTGTGGGAACAAGCTCTTGGATAGAGGCTGTAAAAGAGGAGATGTAATTGTGAAAGAACCTGTGAAAAGGTGAGAAGAATCTACTGGGAGAGAATAAAGGGTAGCATGAGGGAATTTAGGAGTGTGGAGATATTCTGGGAGATATTCAGGAAAAAGAGAAGAGGTGGAGAGAATCAGGCAAGAGGTGGAGATATTCAGGGAGTGAATCATGGAGAAATCAATGGGATTTGATGCTTGATGTAAACTCTATAAATTGAGGCATAGCCCTAATGAGAATTTGCTGGTTTTTGAGTATCCATGCCTACATTAATCTATGTGCTAATTATTCACTATGTGCTTGATGTAAACTCTATAAATTGAGGCATAGCCCTAATGAGAATTTGCTGGTTTTTGAGTATCCATGCCTACATTAATCTATGTGCTAATTAAGTCTTAATCACTTGCTAATCACTTTGTTAATTATGTTGATTCTAGAGTTTGATCCACCATAGCTCATCATTTTGCTCAAATTTCAACACCTCTCACCACCATGAAGTTTGCCGATGTCGTTCCTTCTCCACTGGGTTTGCTGTAGCAGCAGTCTCTTGCCATATGTCCTGGCTTTTCACAGTTGTGGCAAGTGAAGGTCCTTCCTCCTACTTTGCCTCTTCCTCATCCTCGTCCTCGAGAGAGTCCTCCTCAGTTGAAGAATGCTTTTTCTTCTTGTGCTGTTGAATCGAGCCATTTCTTCTCTTTGCCTCTGCTCTCTTGCTCTAGTAGAGCTCCTTCTATCTCGTGTAGCTTCAATTCGGGTACATTCTTTAGTGTTGCTACAATATTTTCATATTCACCTTTGTCCACACTCTTCAGAAGCACTGCTAGTGCCTCATCATCTTCTATCTTTTTGCCAATAGCTTCCAGTTGTTGCTTAATGCTTTTATATTTGTTCAAGTGTGTGATTAAAGGTTCACTTTCCTTCATATCCAATTTGTAGAATTGCATTAATAGATTTATCTTTGAATTTTTAGCTTGTGTGCCGAATAATTTATTGAGTTCATTCCATGCATCTTTTGCCCATTGTATCCCTGTGATGTGATGAATGATTTCATCATTTAAACTAAGTGCAATAAGACCCAATGCTTTTTCATTCCTGCTCTTCCACTCATTTTCCCCTCTCACCTCTGGGCATTCATCTCTTCCCTCAACTAGCCCCCACCACAGACTTTTCCTCATCAAAGCATGGTTTTTGTCTGCCATCTGTAAAACTGCTCCCCATTAAATTTGGCTATTTCTTCTGTTGTACTCATGATAATGTGAAGGGGGTCTTACCTCTTGATCCAATTTCAAGATTCAAGGGCAGTGTCTACCCTTTTACAACTCAATCTGGTGTTTAGAAGATGATTACAACAGATTTATCAACATAAAATCATCAAAAATTACATTAAATTAAGGGTAACCAATTTGTCCGGAATGGTTGGAGTATCAAACCATCTCTGAATTGCAATATGAAGTTATAGGGATCTGTATCAACAAATACCTAATGGTTAATTTGAACCCTCAATTGCATCAAAATGTAATGATTAGCACTCATTAATTTTATTGATTAGCAAATTAATCCTCTATTTTGTGTGCAAAAAACGGAGTATGCGGGGAGCCAAGATCTGAGGCCTTAGAGTCCAAATGAGCTCAAATCCTTTCAAGGCCATCAATAGCAATTAGTCTAGTAGAGGATTAAGCCAAAAAACACAAGATTTGACCAAACATTGAATGCTTAATCTCTGTTTTACCAAAGTCACATGCTACAGATTTGATGAAGAGCTTGGATCTCACTGTAGACTTGATCAAATCAAATTTTGACTTCACCAGCTTGTAGAGCATGCTTGAAAACCCCCGGGCCTAGCTGGAATTAGACAAATTTGAAGCGGGTACGTCGCATGGAGCTTTTTCCCAAAAAAAATTTGGCGCGTACAAATCGCGTTATCGCCAGCGTTCTATGCTAAATTTCTTCAATTTCTTTGAGCTGTGTGTAGGCCCTTGAGTCTAGTATGAGTCCCTAAAAGGGCTTGGGCAATGGTTATGTGTGAAGGGAGAGAGAGCTCCTCCATTGGCTTGGGGTTGCAGAGGTTAGTTGAAAAAGAGATGAAAATATTAATTTTCTACTAATCCTAATTAGCCAAGTGATTAGCAAGATAACGGGCTCACAAATTGATGAATTCGAGGCTAGGCTTTGATACCATGTTAAAATTATAGCAATGTGATGAGCTATGGTGGAACAAATGCTAGAATAAACACATTAACAAAGAGATTAGATGATAATTAATATATAATTAGTGAGTAATTAAGTGATAGATTAATGTAGGCATGGATAATCAAAAAACCAGCAATTTCTCATTAGGCCAATACCTCAATTTATAGAGTTTACATCCAAGAATCTAATCCCACTGATTTCTCCTTGATTCACTCCACCTCTTTTGCTTGATTCTCTCCACCTCTCCCAGAATATCTCCTTGATTCTCTCCACCTCTCCCAGAATATCTCCTTGATTCACTCCACCTCTTTTGCTTGATTCTCTCCACCTCTCCACCTCTCCCAGAATATCTCCACACCTCCTAAATCTCCTCATGCTACCCTTTATTCACTCCCAGTAGATTCTTCTCACCTTTTCACAGGTTCTCTCACATTTACACATTCTCTTTTACAGCCTCTAGCCAAGGGCTTGTTCCCGCACACACCCTATTCACTTGTATATTTCAACACCTCCCCTCAAGTGAATACTCCTAGCACACCTAGACCCTATACCAAGTTTCCTTCTTACTTGATAGTCCACGACCAGTGCCTCAAGTCCCTAACCTCATAGTCCTTGACACTCTCTCTCTCTATGTGTCCAAGGCTACTATGAGTGCCCGTGACCTTGACTAAAGTGCTCACACATACATCTACCACATGCCCTACATCATCGTTGGCTCAGAGGTGGTTTTACTCTGTTGGGGTAGGCTACATTGGGTTGTGGGGTTTCTCTCTCTCTCTCTCTCTCTCTCTCTCTCTCTCTCTCTCTCTCTCTCTCTCTCTCTCTCTCTCTCTCTCTCTCTCTCTCTCTCTCTCTCTCTCAGAAAAGATGATCCGACTCCTCTTCCTTAGGAGCCTCCATGAAGTTTGTCGATGTCGTTCCTTCTCCATTGGGTTTTCTTTAGCAGTCTCTTGCCATGTGTCCTGGCTTTGCACAGTTGCGGCAAGTGAAGGTCCTTCCTCCTACTCTGCCTCTTCCTCGTCCTCGTCCTCGAGAGAGTCCTCCTCGGGTGAAGAATGCTTTTTCTTCTGCTGCTCTGGAGTCGAGCCATTTCTTCTCTTTGCCTCTACTCTCTTGCTCTAGTAGAGCTCCTTCTATCTCGTGTAGCTTCAATTCGAGTACATTCTTTAGTGTTGCTACAATATTTTCATATTCACCTTTGTCCACACTCTTCAGAAGTACTGCTAGTGCCTCATCATCTTCTACCTTTTTGCCAATAGCTGCCAGTTGTTGCTTAATGCTTTTATATTTGTTCAAGTGTGTGATTAAAGGTTCACTTTCCTTCATATCCAATTTGTAGAATTGCATTAACAGATTTATCTTTGAATTTTTAGCTTGTGTGCCGAATAATTTATTCAGTTCATCCCATGCATCTTTTGCCCATTGTATCCCTGTGATGTGATGAAGGATCTCATCATTGAAACTGAGTGCAATAAGTCCCAATGCTTTTTCATTCCTGATCTTCCACTCATTTTCCCCTCTCACCTCTGGGCATTCATCTCTTCCCTCAACTAGCCCCCACAGATTTTTCCTCTTCAGCAGATACATGGTTTTTGTCTGCCATGTGTAAAACTGCTCCCCATTAAATTTGGCTATTTCTTGTGCTGTACTCATGATAATGTGAAGGGGGTCTTACCTCTTAATCCAATTTCAAGATTCAAGTGTAGTGTCTACCCTTTACAACTCAATCTGGTGTTTAGGAGATGATTACAACAGATTTATCAGCATAAAATCACCAGAAATTACATTAAATCAAGGGTAACCAATTTGTACGGAATGGTTGGAGTATCAAACCATCTCTGAATTACAATCTGAAGTTATAGGGATCTGTATCAACAAATACCTAATGGTTGATTTGAACCCTCAATAGCACCAAAATACAGTGATTAACACTCATGAATTACTGATTAGCAAATTAATCTTCTGTTTTGTGTGTAGAAAACATAGTATGTAGGGAGCCACCACCATCACCTGAATTCTGATTTGAACTCTTTGGCTGAGACTTGCCTTTCCCTTTTTGACCTGTCATAAATGCTTATTCAGCACTTATGTTCATGCTCATGTTCTTTCTGATTTGCTCTTCCTATAAAACAAGAGAGCAACAAGTTCCTGATACTTTAGGGGCTCAATAACATTCCTCATGCTAAGGTTCAAAGAGGTATGAAAAGCCAAGTAGGATCTTGGCAAAGAGTTTAAGATGGTGGATACAAGCTGTGTCTCAGGAATAATCTCATCCACATTGATGAGTTGCTCTCTCAAATCCTGCAGCTTGTTCAAGTGGCTAGACATATCATCTCCTTCATGCATCTTCTGGTTTTCCAGCTCTCTTTTCAAAAATGAGATCCGTGCCTCATTACGAGCAGCATACATCTGCTCCAAAGTCACTCATGCATTCCGTGAAGAGCCAACTGAACGAGCATGAGGTATAATAGACCTCTGTACTGACAATGCAATAAGTGATAGGGCTTGTGCATCTTTGGCATCCCATGTCTTCTGAGCATTTGTTCTTTGAACAAACCGGTGCCTGTGCCTGTTGTCCTCTTCCACGAGCACCCCCTTGAGGAGGAGTCTCTGGAGCCAATGACCTGGACGTGGTTCATCACCACTAACAAAATCCCAAAGACCTTTTGCCACGAGCACATTTCTTAGCATAAAACTCCACAAGGATTAATTCAAGCCATCCATCTTGTCTTCCTTAGACAAGTACGTGAACACATCACTTTGCTGTTGATTTTCCATTATGCCAGTGCACAATGTTGTACCTGTGTATCAAAAAACCCAAAAACAACAACCCTGAAAGCAACTGTACTCCACTAAATACAACTGACCCAAATATGCTTGCATTCTCAATCCTCTGAATGTGCAAAACAATGCACCACTAAGTAGAGCAACAAGAGTGGCTCACACAGTGCCAAAATGCCCAAAAATGCCCAAAATTTCTGCACCCAAAACCTTGCAAAATCCTGTAGAGGTTTCTTTGCAAGAAAACCTCCCTGTATCTTTGCAAGAAAACCTCCCTGTATCTGCTAGAAAAACTTTCACAGAGAAAATGCCCAAATTTCAAAACATGTAAAGCTGTAAATTTTTACCCATGTGATTTTGCAGGTACTTGTCGGCTGTAGGCTGTACAGTCAGAACAAGTGTATGGAACAGTGTAGGGAGGAGAAGCAGGTGCTGGTCGACTGCTATCTGCTATACGGAATAGCTGTACAGAACAGTCGTTGCCTGTATGGACAGACGGGTGCTGGTCTACTACTGGAGGTATACACATCAAGTGGTGGTCGACCAGTGTACGGAGCAGACTACTGTACGAAGCAGTGTACGGAACAGGGCAGGCGCTTATTGGAATATGTTGGAATTTATGATCAATGTCATGGTCTAAGGTTAGAGCACACAATAAAATGTAAAAGGACCATGTAATGTGAAGAGAATCCAGGTGAATGTAAGGGTCAAACCCCACTTGAAGTAGGCGAGTTTCAGAAGATTCCTGGAGGCTATATTCTAGGGAGCCATGTGGGGGGAGATGGCCTTGGATGCCTTTGATAATATGTAAGCAATGATGTCATTCAAACATGTACTCTTTGGCTATAAAATGGTGGCCCTCCTAATGAGAAAAACACGAATTTTATATGCTATGTAATGCCCCTTATTGTGCTGTCATTATGTTCTCTTAATCTTGGATTAAGTACTAGTTAATCACTCTTTTTGTTCATGTGACCATCATGGGTTATCTTGAACCACCATAGCTCTTTCATCACTCCATGAACTCATTAAGCTTTTATCATCACTCATTATGCTTTTCCCAACATGGTATCAGAGCCATGATTACCCCTAGGCATAGTAATTAACCACATTGATCAATTTTTCATTTTTTTCAAGCTTTCCATTAAAGCTTCACTGCACCCCCTGCTGGTTTTTTGCCTCATGTGAGCTCTATACTCCATCAAATCTCAAACTTTTTGATTCAAAAGAGAGCTAACATCCGGCGCTTTCTACACCTAGCTCCATTGGAGCTCCCACGAAGTATACGCGACGCATTTCTCTCTGCAGCAGCCCGCCTCTGCGCTGCAAAATTGGTAAAATTGAAGCTCTACAAAGCATGGTTTACAAATTCCTCTTATGAGCATTACATTGATGCTATGAAGCTCCTCCTTGTTGATTTTCATGAGCAATGGTCCACTGTAGCTACTGTTTGAACTAATTTCTCAGTGACAGTATATGCTGTGTTGCAGAGCAGATTTACAGAGATTGAAGCAACATCTTGGCATGTTTGAGTGCTGAGATTAGAGCCAATACCTTGGTTCTCACTTGGTTTAAAGCATTTTATGTTTCTCATTTGGGAAGAGCCTCATTCAATTGCTCAAAGCTCACTCTATTTTTGGGGGCAGTTTTTTTCTCTTTAATTAATCATCTCCACTAATCATCATATAATTATCTATTGAGATGACATTCTAATATGCATATTGAGTTGAATATCTCTTTGTAGTCATGCATTCGGATGCTGAATCATCTAATGAAGATTATATCAAAAAATCATTAAAACCCAAAAGCAAAACTAGAAAACCTAGGATCAAGTCTAGGCCCTGTTATTATCACTATGCAAAAGCTTATGGGTTTGGGGAATTCTTGAGTAATTTCATGCATATATATGGTGAAGGGGGATTCTAGCTTTTAATCTATTGCATTGTTCAGTTCCAATCATGGAGTCAACTTACATATCATCTTCTTTCATCAAGAAATTCAACGGTCATGACTTCCACACTTGGCAAGTCAAAATGAGATTCTTACTAATGAAAGAAGGAGTTTGGGGCATAGTCAATGGCACTATACCTAAACCTGCCACACGAGAAGGAGAAATCTCTTGGCAAACCAAGGATGAGAAAGCATTAGCTCTCATTGCCCTTGGAGTTGAAGATAGTTATATACATTACATTAGTAATGGAACATCTTCACAAATTGCGTGGAATTCACTGGATAAATCTTTTGGTGCTCAAGGCCTCCACAGCAAAATCAGTCTCAAAGTAGACTTTTACAGTCTAGAGTACAAGATTGATGAGACACTTGCATCTCACATCAACACCATGAAGAGCTTGATGGCCCAGCTCGAAGCCATCAATGAACCAGTCAAGGAGAGTGATGCCATAGCCATCCTCCTAAAGTCAATGCCATCCGAGTATGATACACTCATGCCGACCTTAAAGTATATGCAGGATCCCACTTTGGAGGGAATAGAGAGTGTTCTCTTGGAAGAAGAGAAGAAGCTGAAAGGTAGAGCCATTGATCTTGTCTCAAACCAGGCATACCTTGTTCAAAAGCAAACCGGCAAATCACTCCAATGTACACATTGTGGAAGGACAGGACACCTTGCCAAAAATTGCTACCACAAAGACAAGCCAAAGCGAATATGCACCAAATGTGGAAAGCCAGGTCATCTCGCCGACAAATGTTACACCAACCAGGCAAATATGGCAAGCATTTCGAATGATTCCGCAGAAGCAATCCAAGCATGCAACAATGTTACTACCTCCTTTGATGCAGAGGTAGATGCAGAATGGGCTTTCTAAAGCCAACAATGTTTATGCTCTCTCTTACCCAAATGTTTATGTATGGACACCTCTAACCACCGATGATGTAGGTTATGTGTTTCTATGATGCTCACAATATCTCTCAGTAGGCCATGTAGCCCTCAAGGGGGGATTGATGGGGAGTTGGGTCTCCATGACCAACAAATAATGATGATGATGCCCATGGATATGATAATGATGATGCTATGATGATGATGGGGTATGGGAGAGGAATGTTTTCATGTAGGAATGTTTTTCATGTCATTTTCTTTTCGCAATGTAGAAGCTATGCTCCCTATGAGCGATGCTAATTTCCTTTATGTACTGTAGAGCTATACTCCTTATGAGTTAAGCTTTTTTCATGTAATGTTTGGATCAAGGGAGGGCAATATACCATGCCATGATCAAGGGAGGGTATTGGAATATGTTGGAATTTATGATCAATGTCATGGTCTAAGGTTAGAGCACACAATAAAATGTAAAAGGACCATGTAATGTGAAGAGAATCCAGGTGAATGTAAGGGTCAAACCCCACTTGAAGTAGGCGAGTTTCAGAAGATTCCTGGAGGCTATATTCTAGGGAGCCATGTGGGGGGAGATGGCCTTGGATGCCTTTGATAATATGTAAGCAATGATGTCATTCAAACATGTACTCTTTGGCTATAAAATGGTGGCCCTCCTAATGAGAAAAACACGAATTTTATATGCTATGTAATGCCCCTTATTGTGCTGTCATTATGTTCTCTTAATCTTGGATTAAGTACTAGTTAATCACTCTTTTTGTTCATGTGACCATCATGGGTTATCTTGAACCACCATAGCTCTTTCATCACTCCATGAACTCATTAAGCTTTTATCATCACTCATTATGCTTTTCCCAACAGCGCTTGTATGGAGCATGGCAGTCTGACGGTGAGGGACTGTACGGGCAGTTGATTGGCGAGGGCTTGTATGGACAGGCAAGCGAACCTGCTCTGATACCAAAATGTAGGGTTGAGCTATTAGGGTTAAGGTTTTGGAAGGTATATCAACAGAAGGCGTGAGAGAGAAAAAGACGAACACGTTTTCTCATGTATTGATGATAATAAAATGAAGTACAATAGCCACATATACAAGATGTGACCTAAAGTGTGTTCACATGGTCCGGCCATAAACTGTGCCAGGTGGACCAAACCACTTATAAACATCTATAAGTGAAACTAAGCTAAACTGGGGGAAAAAACCTCCACTAACTGAAGTAAAAAGTGCCCCAGTAACCTACTGATGATCACTAGCACTCCCCTGGGTGCATACACAGCATAAAACCCAACAGAGTAGTTTCACATGGCAGTCTTGGCTCTTCATGTATTTCTTGGCTAAGCAAGAAACTGACCACGGTGGCCACTTTGTCTTGTGAGGCGACAGAGTACAAAGTAGCTTACACTACTACCGTTGAGTGTGTATGGCTGTGTTGTCTTATGAACTGATATGGATATTTTAGTGGAGGAGCCTACACCTATCTATACTGAAATATCCATATCAGTTTATATGGTTGTGTTGTCTTATGAACTGATATTTATATTTCAGTGGAGGAGCCTACTACTATCTATACTGATAGTAGTCAGAGTGCCATTGCCGTGGCCAGGAATCCTGTGTTTCATGCTCGCACGAAACACATTGAGATTCACTATCACTTTGTTCGGGAGAGACTCCAGGCAGGTGATATCAGTCTGATTTACTGCCCTACAGATCAGAATGTGGCAGACATCTTCACCAAGGCACTACCACGTCGGAAATTCAAAGCATTCCGCACTGCTTTGAATTTGTTTCCTTTTGGTGGATGATGTATAGTGATCACATATCACTCCAGGGGGGTTTGTTGGGTTTTATGCTGTGTATGCACCCAGGGGAGTGCTAGTGATCATCAGTAGGTTATTGGGGCACTTTTTACCTCAGTTAGTGGAGGTTTTTTCCCCCAGTTTTGCTTAGTTTCACTTATAGAGGTTATTGGGGCACTTTTTACTTCAGTTAGTGGAGGTTTTTTCCCCCAGTTTAGCTTAGTTTCACTTATAGAGGTTTATAAGTGGTTTGGTCCACCTGGCACAGTTTATGGCCGGACCATGTGAACACACTTTAGGTCACATCTTGTATATGTGGCTATTGTACTTCATTTTATTATCATCAATACATGAGAAAACGTGTTCCTCTTTTTCTCTCTCACGCCTCCTATTGATGTACCTTCCAAAACCCTAACCCTAATAGCTCAACCCTACATTGGATTTTATGATGTGTATGCACCCACCAGGGGAGGGCTAGTGATCATCAGTAGGCTACTGGGGCACTTCTTACTTCAGTTAGTGGAGGTTTTTTCCCCCAGTTTAGCTTAGTTTCACTTATAGAGGTTTATAAGTGGTTTGGGCACAGTTTATGGCCGGACCATGTGAACACACTTTAGGTCACATCTTGTATATGTGGCTATTGTACTTCATTTTATTATCATCAATACATGAGAAAACGTGTTCCTCTTTTTCTCTCTCACGCCTCCTGTTGTACCTTCCAAAACCCTAACCCTAACAGCTCAACCCTACATGCACCCCATTAAATTTGGTTATTTCTTGTGCTGTACTCATGATATTGTGAAGGGGGTCTTACCTCTTGATCCAATTTCAAGATTCAAGGGCAGTGTCTACCCTTTTACAACTCAATCTAGTGTTTAGGAGATGATTACAATAGATTTATCAGCATAAAATCACCAGAAATTACATTAAATCAAGGGTAACCAATTTGTACGGAATGGTTGGAGTATCAAACCATCTCTGAATTGCAATTTGAAGTTATAGGGATCTGTATCAACAAATACCTAATGGTTAATTTGAACCCTCAATTGCACCAAAATACAGTGATTAGCACTCATGAATTACTGATTAGCAAATTAATCCTCTGTTTTGTGTGCAGAAAACAGAGTATGCAGGGAGGCAAGATCTGAGGCCTTTGAGTTCAAATGAGCTCAAATCCTTTCAAGGCCATCAATAGCAATCAGTCTAGTAGAGGATTAAGCCAAGAAACACAAGATTTGACTAAACATTGAATGCTTAATCTCTGTTTTACCAAAGTCACATGCTACAGATTTGATGAAGAGCTTGGATCTCACTGTAGACTTGATCAAATCAAATTTTGACTTCACCAGCTTGTAGAGCATGCTTGAAAACCCCCGGGCCTAGCTGGAATTAGACCAATTTGAAGCGGGTACATTGCATGGAGCTTTTTTCCAAAACAATTTGGCGCCTGCAAATCGCATTGTCGCCGACGTTCGACGCTGAATTTCTTCAATTGCTTTGAGCTGTGTGTAAGCCCTTGAGTCTAGTATGAGTCCCTAAAAGGGCTTGGGCAATGGTTATGTGTGAAGGGAGAGAGAGCTCCTCCATTGGCTGGGGGTGCAGAGGTTAGTTGAAAAAGAGGTGAAAATATTAAATTTCTACTAATCCTAATTAGCTAAGTGATTAGCAAGATAATGGGCTCACAAATTGATGGATTCTAGGCTAGGCTCTGATACCATGTTAAAATTATAGCAATGTGATGAGCTATGGTGGATCAAATGCTAGAATCAACATCCTTAACAAAGAGATTAGATAATAATTAATACATAATTAGTGAGTAATTAAGTGATAGATTAATGTAGGCATGGATAATCAAAAAACTAGCAATTTCTCATTAGGCCAATGCCTCAATTTATAGAGTTTACATCCAAGCATCTAATCCCACTGATTTCTCCTTGATTCACTCCACCTCTTTTGCTTGATTCTCTCCACCTCTCCCAGAATATCTCCACACCTCCTAAATCTCCTCATGCTACCCTTTATTCTCTCCCAGTAGATTCTTCTTACCTTTTCATAGGTTCTCTCACATTTACACATTCTCTTTTACAACCTCTAGCCAAGGACTTGTTCCTGCACACACCCTATTCACTTGTATATTTCAACACCTCCCCTCAAGTGAATACTCCTAGCACACCTGGACCCTATACCAAGTTTCCCTCTTACTTGATAGTCCACGACCAATGCCTCAAGTCCCTAAACTCATAGTCCTTGCTCACTATGGTGGATCAAATGCTAAAATCAACATCATTAACAAAGAGATTAGATGATAATTAACACATGATTAGTGAGTAATTAAGTGATAGATTAATGTAGGCATGGATAATCAGCAATTTCTCATTAGGCCAATGCCTCAATTTATAGAGTTTACATCCAAGCATCTAATCCCACTGATTTCTCCTTGATTCACTCCACCTCTTTTGCTTGATTCTCTCCACCTCTCCTAGAATATCTCCACACCTCCTAAATCTCCTCATGCTACCCTTTATTCTCTCCCAGTAGATTCTTCTCACCTTTTCACAGGTTCTCTCACGTTTACACATTCTCTTTTATAGCCTCTAGCCAAGGGCTTTGTTCCCGCACACACCCTATTCACTTGTATATTTCAACAATGTCGCATTCCTCTGTCCACGCCAGATTGGCCTGCTTCAGCTAGTGATTCAGTGGCATTTTGATTTGTGCCATTTGTTGGTTCAGTGGAACTCTTTTATAACCTCTAGCCAAGGGCTTTGTTCCCACACACACCCTATTCACTTGTATATTTCAACAATGTCGCATTCCTCTGTCCACGCCAGATTGGCCTGCTTCAGCTAGTGATTCAGTGGCATTTTGATTTGTGCCATTTGTTGGTTCAGTGGAACTCTTACGTGTGCTAGATATTGGAGCATTCGGCTATGCCATCTGACTTGCCCCAAGAACCTTCTCAGCTCCTTCACACTCATCGGGATCGGAGCTCCTTCTCAGCTCCTTCACACTCATCAGGATCGGAGATTTTTGAATCACCTCCACCTTGGTTAGGTCCACTGCAATGCCTGCCTGAGATACTGTGGCCAAGGAGCATACCACTTTGGATGGCAAATGCACATTTTGTGCAGTTCACGCTCAGTCTTGAACCTCGGAATTTTGATAAGCACAACACCAGGTACGTTAGGTGTTGGCATGATTTTCCAACAAAGACACTGAAGTGATCGATGAACACCCGCATGATTGCTCAGAAAAAAATTCATAGATATGACGAGTTGTTTACACATGACTATGCTTGGTTGAGGAGAAGAATCAAGGGAGGAAAATAAACCATGCTAAGAAGTAATGTGCTTGCTGACATCACTATTAAAATACCAGACATGCTGATCTATGAATGGCATACATACAGCATGGATAGAAGGGTCATAATTGAAGTGCAAAATGAATACCTAATAATCATGTGCACAGTTGACTACTTTTTTTCAGAACTTGGTGCTAATGCATCAACCCACACCCATGCTTGACTCTTTCTTCTTCTCCTTCTACATCAACCCACACCCGCATGACTCTTTCTTCTTCTCCTTCTCCAGCCTTTTTCTACATTTATTAATATAATGGCATGGCTTCCAACAATATTTGCATTTGCCTTTAATCTTAGGCCTATCACCCCCAAAAAAACTAGGCTGATTTTACCTTTAGCTTGTAGCCCCTTGAGAGAAGGCTTTGCCTTTACCTTTTTGAATGGTAGAGTCAATGCATGATCTCCCACACACACAACAGTTTGATTTCTGGCCGAGATTGCGCTTCTTATAAGTGCACTACAACCAACTCGTCAAACTTAAGGGCATTGGGGTTACCTTCCATCATAAGCCAAACTATGGATGTAAAACCTTGGTATGAATCCAAAAAAGCTATAAGAATAGTAAACACCAATGAATTGTCTAGATAGGCCACATCAATACATGTAAGATGCTCTCTAAGACCATTGATTCTTGTGAGAAACTCATCCATCCCTTACTTAGTATGCTCAGACTCTAACTGCTTGTGAGAAACTCATCCATCCCTTACTTAGTATGCTTAGACTCTAACTGCTTGTGTAAGTAGGCCACATGTGCCTCCTTACGCACCTGGTAAAGTGTATCCCAAACCTCCTCTTGGTAGTTTTATATGAGCAAATATGAGGGATAATTACCCTTAACCATCACTGAAATGTTACCGGAGCATTCTTTAGGCTAAAGGTCATTACAATGGATGCAAAGGCATCCCATTCAGTTATGAAGGTCTTCTTTTCCTGATCTTTTGGTTCCATTTAGACCTGATTGCCACTGAAGCCATCCAAAAATGAATAGATCTCATGGTTGGCTACTGCATCCACAGTAGGGAGTCTGTGGGATGAATGACAAAGGGAAGGGATCTAAGATTGTAGGGGCATTAAGCTTTCTGTAATCCGCACAGACCTTGAGATTTTGATTCTTCATCGCATGATTGATCGGATAGATGAATCTGACATGTAGTAGTTTGTCTAGCTCCTCCTTGACCCATTTTACATAGCTGGGATTCATCCGGTATCTTTGTTGCCATATGGGAATTGCATCCTCCCTCACATTGATCTGATGTTGATAGAATAGGGGTCAATGCCTTTCATCTTGGTGTATCTCCATGCAAAAACATCCTTGAAGGACATGAGCAATACCCGAATATCTTCTTGGAATGCAACATCCAATTTGGCATTGATTCGGATAAACTTTGGGTTAGCATATGTACCCAGATTCATCTCGATCAGTTCATCTTCCCTGACCTGTTTGGATTGCTTTAGGTCCCTTTCAAAGGCTTTCTCTATCACAATGATTTGTTGGAGACTCGATACACTGCCATCATCAGCTAAGTCTTCATAAAAAAATTGGGCCTCATCAGGAAATTCCCCTTTCCTCAGTGGATCTTGCTGATCCCTGCTAGCTTCATTGTTGTGATTATGAGCTGGTCAGTATCTCTCCATGATACGAGCCACACGTCAGCCTCAAACAAACTAATCAAATTTGCATTCAGCTGGAGATATTCCTCCTCTTCATCCAGGTCCAATCAGCATGTTTACATTGGGTAGGCACCTTTTATGTCCTTCAATGCGGAGCACCACTACTGCGATCTGGAAAGTGAATCCAAAGACTTCCATTGTGAGCTTGCGGATTAATCCGAGTGGCTGGACTTGTTGCTGATCCACCATTTT
Source organism: Cibotium barometz (assembly GCF_041138505.1). Taxonomy (NCBI): domain Eukaryota; kingdom Viridiplantae; phylum Streptophyta; class Polypodiopsida; order Cyatheales; family Cibotiaceae; genus Cibotium; species Cibotium barometz. The sequence goes on along the minus strand of NC_141098.1, from coordinate 331,061 downwards.
TATGGCGAATGGGGCTAGATCCCAGCTACTCAATCTGAGCATTCGACATGTCATATCCGACAAAATGTTAACTCCTGATCTGCCATCGAGCGCAGTACTGCTACTATGTCCGCTCCAGCCAGCTTGACTTGGATCATTGGGATGGCTTCATCAATAAATCAAGGCTTCCTTCTAGGGAGTTTCTGTCTTCTCAATGTGCATGGTTTCAAGTGTCTGTGATGGTCCTGTCCTCTCCTCTTGGGGCATCAGGCAGAATACCAGCTGCTCTTTGAAGTTTGGCACTAATGTGAGGAGCTTTTCCACCGACATATGGATCAAATGCTGCTTCAAATCTTCCCATAGATCATATGGAGGCGTTTCTCCTTCTACGGTGGCCTGATTCAACTTTCCTCCTACGTCCGTGCCTCCACACCTTTCTCCTTTCTCGGTGTCTCTACACCTTTCTCCAGCCTCGGTGTCTCTACACCTTTATCTAGCCTCGATGTCCGTGTCTTTGACACTCTCCTCCCTGGTTTGGGGTTTGTTGGACTAGATTTATTGGTTGTATGGTGATTTTTGCTTCGTGCTGAGACTGATCGGCTTGGGCCTTTCTAGATCCTTCTTCCGTAGTGCCAAGGCCATTGAGCACCTGCCTGCTGGGAGGAAAATTCCCACGTGGGAGAAACAGTGGCCTTCGGTATGGATCCTGCGGAGCTATTAGTGGGGTGGGTTGAATTGCTGCTTACCACGAATGGGGCTTGTATCATAGGTTACTGAGGTTCTCTCCTTTCATTGTATCTGCATGCCTTAGTGATGTGTGTGGTTGTCTTGCAAATGGCACACCAGAGCTCACTTAAGCTGCATTCTTCGGCTCCATGTCTGTGATTTCGACACCTCAAGCACCAAGTGCCTGATGGGACTTTGGAAGGGGACTTTGCTCCTTCACTGGTCAACTGAGCCATGGCTGCAACCAACTCCTTAGCTGGTTTTCTTGCCTTCTTGCTCTTTGACCTTATTTTGGGATCTTCCTCTTCCTCCCCCGATTCCTCACTTGATGTTGAGTTATTAGAATCATCCTCCTCCTACTCCGAAGAGTTGGAAGTGGACCTTTTCAACTTCCTCTTGCTTTTCCTCTTGCCTTTGCTCTTAACAAACCCTACCAACACCGAGAGCTGATTCAACCAGCTGCTCCAGAGTCATTGTTGTGAGATCGGCACCAACAACTACCCTTTTCAACTGCTTTCTTGATCCCTTCATGAAATAGGAATTGAGTAAGCAAGCGGAGTTACCAGTTCTTCTTCTTGTGATGATTTGGAGTTGGATATAGCAAACTAAAGTTCCCGAGCTTCTAGCCGCACCAAGTAGTGCAATTCACATGCAGACATGAATGATGGACGCAAACATATAAGACAACAAATAGTAAGTGAAACAAGCAGCAAGACACATCATGGTCACCAAACCGTTGTCGGGTGAAACAAGCAGCAAGACGCATCATGGTCACCAAACCGTTGTCGGGTGACCGCACTACATGATCAACTTACTGAGCATCTCGTCACTTAAGGATGGCTTCGTCGGCCCTCGCCTATCGTACTGGGAGCGCACCATTTTTCAACCATACCGAGGCTGGTCAAGACCTGGGCAGGCTTTGCCGCGTGAGCCATCCTTTGAACACTCCCTACCATCTGTTGCAACCGAACTTCCCTTAGAAAAACATATACCAAATGCTCCCTCCACCAGCATTCTAGCATAAGATAGTCCTTTAAGAAAATAGGGTTTCTATGCAAGTTTTCAGTTTGATTTTCTTTTGAATACAAGGAGTATTTCTTGAATCAGTATCCCCAAAACTTCTTGATCAGAATTCTGAATTTCATACCAGAATTCCTCGAATTCTATAACCTTGATCCACATATCAATTCAAAGGGTCTCAAACTTAGTTTCAGATTTGGCGGGAGTTTTGAGTGTATTTTTCTAAACTGGTCACACCTTCTTTCCTCGAAAATGACGAAAGAGTTTGGTCTTGGTCATAGTCTGATTCAAGGTTCGAGTCGAATAAGATTTTTCCTGAACTATCTTTCTCGAAAAGATTTGATAATTCAGTTACTATTTTACTGAATTTCTTTCTTTGAATATTCACTTAACTGATTTCTAAATTAGTTACGAATTCCAATGAGGAATAAACTAATCATTTATCTGAATATTTTGATCTCAATAGATTTTTTGAATTTTCTTTTTACAATCCGTGTGTGAATATAAAACGATAGAAATTTCTCTCTTAGAGTATTTAATTATTCATTTATCAAATACTCATAGAATTTAAACATAGAATTTAAGAGAATTCTAATTTTGATATAAAAATTCTTTATGCATCTATTTATGCATAAAAATCAACTTCAATGGGAATAACACTTTTATTTAAAAAAATCCTTTTATGCATCTATTTATGCATAAAATCAAATTTAATAGGAATAACACTTTTAAAATAAAAAGAATTTCTTTAGGTATCTATTTATGAATAAAAATCAATTTTTAGAAGAATAACACTTTTATAATTAAAAAATTTCCTTTATGCATCTTTCTATGCATAAAAATCAAATTTAATAAGAATAACACTTTTGTAATTGAAAAAAATTTCTTTATGCATCTTTCTATACATAAAAATCAAATTTAATAAGAATAACACTTTTGTAATAAAAAATTTCCTTTATGTATCTTTCTATGCATAAAAGTCAAATTTAATAAGAATAACACTTTTATAATTTAAAAAAATTCCTTGATGCATCTTTCTATGCATAGAAATCAAATTTAATAAGAATAACACTTTTATAATAAAAAAATTTCCTTTATGCATAGAAATCAAATTTAATAAGAATAACACTTTTGTAATTAAAAAATTCCTTTATGCATCTTTCTATGCATAGAAATCATATTTAATAAGAATAACACTTTTATAATAAAAAATTTCCTTTATGCATCTTTCTATGCATAAAAATCAAATTTAATAATATTAACACTTTTATAATTTAAAAAAAATCCTTGATGCATCTTTCTATGCATAGAAATCAAATTTAATTAGAATAACACTTTTATAATAAAAAAATTCCTTTATGCATCTTTCTATGCATAGAAATCATATTTGATAAGAATAACACTTTTATAATAAAAAATTCCTTTATGCATCTTTCTATGCATAGAAATCATATTTAATAAGAATAACACTTTTATAATAAAAAAATTCCTTTATGCATCTTTTTATGCATAGAAATCAATTTTTTAATAAGAATAACACTTTTATAATTAAAAAAATTCATTATGCATCTTTCTATACATAGAAATCAATTTTAATAATTAATATCAGTGATATCCATGCATATTCATAGGTGAATATGTACATGGAGTAATTAGAATATTTCTTTTAAATGCAAAAATGGTGGGAATTACTCTTTTGGAATAACATAAAAATAAACTTTCTTTTTCACAAAATTTTAGAAAATTTTACCATAACCTCCTTTGTATGGCTGACTATTTCTCATTTTTATCTTTCTTCACTTAACTTAATTAACCCAATTTAGAATTATAGAACTCTAATCTACATAATTTTCTAAATTCAAGAGAGTAAACAATAAGAAGAGTTTAATTAATCACTTAGTTAATCTTTCTAGGATTAAGAAAGGTTGGAATGTAAAAAAGAGAAGGGGGGTGGCCTTTTCATCAAAGGCATAGTATTTGAATTTAATTCAATCATTTGCAAAACATAAAAATCAAGAAAACCATAGATTTTTCATTAAAATTTGTAAACAAAGTAAGAAAATTAGCTTACATGGAACTTGTAAGCTCTCCTTTGGCTTGAGGGATTGAGGGTTCTACTCTTGTTTGAAGCAATAGTGGCCACCAATTCACTTTGGAGAGGATTAGGCCAAAAACAATTGAATTATTAAAAAATTCAATGTAGATGGCTCAGGACAGCAGGAGTAAAGTAACAGTGCATAAACAACATTAAGCTTTTTCAAAGGGGGAGGCTTCTATTTATAGGAAAAAGTGAGCCTCTAACCAAGCAAACTGATTTTAGAATTTTCCAGATCAGTTTGGTCAATTTTCGATAATTTTTGGGTCAGTTCAACTTACTTTTTGGATCTAGATTTAAAACAGGAGAGAGGAGAGATTTGAAATAGGAGAGAGGAGAGATGAAAATATCTCATTTTATTGATTAAAAATTGGGGGTAATGATGAGAAAAAGGCACCTACTTCATGAGGGGAGATCCCCACACTGAGGTGTCAAAATTCAGTTTTTTAATTCTTTTCTTTGGTCCTTAGTCCACTCTTCATCTTATGTGAGCATTTACTCATTTTTGGAGGGTTTTTGTTTTATTCTTCAATTTATCTCCTCCCTACATTTGGATTAATCTCATTGTCCTATATCAAACCTTTGTTTGGACCTTAATCCAAAATTTTCTGAAAACAGGGGCCCTTAGGCTAAGGTCTTTTGTGCACATTATAATTTATTTCTAATGCACCTTAGGAATTTCTTTTTAAACTTTTGTTTCAGGGGAATTTATTTTAATAAGAAAAGATATTTTTCCATCCAAAGATATCTAAAAACTGAATTATCTCTCTCTAGAACATTTTCTCTCTCAGGTAGAAACAAGATTTTTTATTATTCTGAAAAGGGGATTGATTACAGGGGAAGAAACTGGACATCTTGAGGGGCTGACTGGGGGGATGTAACTTCCCACGCATTTTTACTCTCTCGGCTTTGACTTTTTGACATATCAGGCATTGACGTACATGATTAAGTACATCCTTTTTTAGTCCAGGCTAAAAGAAGCTTTTCTTGATGAAACCTGGATTTCCTACTATAAGGCTATCATGGACTTCATTCAGAATTTGACCCTTAGATCCCTCATCATTGGGAATGCATAGCCTGCTATTATAATACATAATTTCTTCATCCAGGCTCTACCCTTGAACTCGGCTCAACTCCCGAGGAGTTTTGCTTTCCTGCATAAGTAGGGTAGCAATAGGGCCAAAGAATCTATCCTACATGATCTTCTCTCTTGCTTCATTAATCAATGGATTTGACACCACTGTGATTGCAAGCAAGGAGGCTTTTCTGCTGAGGGAATCTACTACCACATTTTCTTTGCCTGGGCGGTATTTGATTTCAAAATCAAATTCCTGCAGGGTCTACATCCACCTTCTTTGGTGCTTGTTGAGATCCTTCTGAGTGAAGATCCAAAGTGAATCTTTGACCCAGTAGGTAATGTCTCCACAACTTCAAGGCATAGAGTACTGAAAGTAGCTCCAGGTCGTGGACAACATAATTTCTCTCATGCGTTTTGAGTTTTTGGGATTCATAGGCCATTGCATGACCTTCTTGCATGAGCGCACCTCCTAAGGTAAAAACCGCTGGCATCAGTTTACTACCTCAAAGGGTAGAGAGAAATTTGGCAACTTCAGAATGGGATTGGTTACCCAGGTAGTCTTCAGCTTATCAAAAGCGCTCTGACACTTGGCAAACCATTGAAACGGGGTATTCTTCTTGAGAAGAATAGTCAGGGGGAAAGCTATGAGAATATACTTAGGTATAAAAATTCTATACCAACCAGTTAATCCCAAGAATCCCATGACTTCTTTCACTGTCTTTGGTTCAGGCCAATCTATGACTGCTTGGACTTTTGCAGGATCTGCAGAAATTTCGTCTTTGGACCAGAAAGCCCAAGTATTCAACATGGTCGACAGAGAAAGTGCATTTGCTCTTTTTTGCAAAGAGTTGGTGCTTTCTTAAAATCTCAAGAACTTTACGGATGTGAGCTTCATGGTCAGCTGCATTCTTTGAGTAAATCAGAATATCATCAAAGAAAACGAGAACAAAATCATCCAAGTATTCTCTGAGAATGTCCTGCATTAGGCGATTGAATGTAGCTGGGGCATTTGTCAATCCAAATGGCATGACAGTAAATTCATAGTGTCGATATAGCGAGTATTGATGGCTGTCTTCGAGATATCTTGATCATTAATCCTGATCTAGTAATACCGTGATTTGAGATCTATCTTTGTGAAGATCTGGGCTCCATTTAGCTTGTCTAGAAGCTCATCAATTCTGGGGATAGGATACTTATTCTTAACTGTTAGCTGATTGAGACCTCTGTAATCCACACAAAGTCTTAACATTCCATCCAACTTTTACTGAAAGAGAACTGGCGCTCCCCAAGGTGAAACACTGGGTCTTACAAACCCTTGTTCTAATAGTTGCCTAAGCTGTTCCTTGAGTTCAATGCTTCAGGGATTGCCATTTTGTACATGCGCTGCTGGGCTACTGGCTGAGCTCCAGGGGTCAATTCTATCTCATGATCTACTTCTCGAATCGGAGGCATCTCAGTTAGCTCTGCCTGTTGGGACTAAATCATCATACTCACTTAACTATTCTGGTTCTTTAGCCTTTAACTTTGTGTCTATCGGATTTATTTTGACAACATAAATGAGTTGCTTCTTTCTAAGTCCTTTCAGTAACCTAAAAGCTTTTACTAATTGTAGATCTGGGGATCCAAAAATTCCAGTTCCTTGAACTTTGTTCCCGTGAAGGTCACGGAAGGAAACGGTTCCATTGTGACAGCAGTGAATGTCAGCTTGATTTTTATGGAGCCAATCCATTCCAAGGATTCCGTCAAAAACTCCCAAAGGTAAGACTCTGGAACTGGCAGTCAGTTACATTTCCATCTAGATTAAACTTAATACGATCTGTCTCATGGTGAGTGAAAAGAATCTTCCACTAGCCTTTTCAACTTGCATAGGTTTTCCTGATTTCTGTTCTAAGACTAGCTTATGCAAGCATCCTGGGAAAATAAATGAATGAGTATTGCCTGAATCAATCAAAAGCTTAAATGGTTTACCCTTATACTCAACTAGAGCATGGATGATAGAGAATTGACGATTTGGCCCTCGGTTTTCAATCACAGCATAAATCTGACCTCTTTCCTCTTCCACTACTTCTGCTATCGTAACTGCTCTGGCTATTGCTTCTGCACATTGGGGCGGAACTCTTTCTCTTTGGTTACCCCAGTTTTGGGAGGGAGTTCGGAGATTACTCTGAATAGAGGCAGATGGTTGAGCTGGAGTCCTCTTGGGATTGCCCTGATTTTGGCGAGACGGTTGACTGATACGAAGGGGCTGGTCTCTACACTCTGGGTCCTTGACTTCCCTGTCCTCTTGACATGGCAGGAGTCGGGCAGTCTTTAAGCTGGTGACCGAAACCCTGACACCCAAAACACTTGTCCTCACTTCTAAGCTCATCCCTCTGAATCCTTGAAAGAGGTGGGGCTCCTAAGAAAGTAGGGTCTTCCTTCACTTTTGAATTTCCCAGCATCTTGATTCTGATTAGGGCTGCCGCTTTGGGGGTGGAAAGTTTGAAGCACTTCCCGAGGTTTGGAACCTTTTAAAGTTTGAGGGTGTAGGCTTCGGCGCGACCTTAACAAATGCTTTGGCAAAGTCCTTTGCCATTCTGACAGCTTCTACCATTGAGACTAATTTGGCATTTTTCAATGGCTCGTTCATCCCTTGAATGAATCTGGCCATCAGCTGCCTTCATCCAAAAGTGGAGAATATTTGAGGAGAAGGACAAATGTCTGATGGTATTCTTCAATCGTCCGACTATCCTGCTTCAGTTCCAAGAACTCATTCATTTTGGTTTCCAAGAAGCCCGAAAGATAGAACCTCTTCCTGAGGTAAGCTTTAAGATTTGACCAGGTCTGGGTATTTTGGTCGAGACGGTGTGTCTCACAATGGTTCCTCCATGCGACCCTGGCTGTTTCCACAATTTTCAATCTGGCAAGAGCCATCTTGCTCTTCTCATTATAAGCGGTTACATCAAAATACTCTTTCATTGCCTCAATCCATTTTTCCACTACTTCTCCTAACTATTCTCCTTCACCCTTGAAGGGACCATGTTGGGATCGGTGCAAGGCTTTACGAACGTCCGGATCTAACTCTTCATCATCGGTAAGAGGATCCGGCTGCCTATCCTCACGGCCGGCCGGCAGGCCTCATGATTCTAACAAAACAATATTTTTGTCAGCTTAACTTTGTCATCAGATTTATGACAATTTAATTTTTGAGATTTATTTCTTAAACAAATAAATATTCCATCATAATTCTTGAAAACAAGATTCACTCTAATAATTTTATTAACCAATATTCACAACCACGAAAACAAATTGGAATCTTTTACAAAATATCATTTATTATCAAAAGTTTTTGATATATACATAGAGCGTCTCGGCTCCAAAAGTCACCACCTCAATCGCCTACGCATAAAAAGGCGATACTGTAATGGAGACATGCTATGATATACACGATTCATCACTGATAATGGTGCTGTAATTCTTCTTCTAGAAATAAAGTGGCTAAGAAGTCTTAAAATACAGCAAGAAATTCTAAAATTTCGGGGTGAGTGATTATAGAGTTGTACATAATGAACAACTCCTAGCCTTATCAAGATCATGGCTAGCAAGATATTCTGTCTGAGTCTGTGTCGTTGATTGGTATTGACGCGAATACTTCGCCCTCCAGAGAAGCACATATGCTGACGTCGCTCTACTCGATCAAGAAAGTATAGATCCTCAAAGTGACGAGCGAGTCTCACTCTGCTTCCTCAGGTTGTAGCGGAGTTGATGAGATTTTCGAAGGCAAAGGGGATCATATCCTGACTCAGGGAGAGTCCATGAATGCTAGACAGATTTGGGATATCCATCTAAAAATCCAGTTCAATTTATGAGTTTTCAATTTATGAAGTTCATTTCAACATAATCTTAACAAGTGAAAACATTATTTCCTAGATTTACTTTAAAATTTTAGGCAATTTCTGTTGCTATTTCAGAAGTTTACAACAGTGCTCTGATACCGGTTGTGAGACCCCTCTGCCCCCTCCACGCACCGGATTCCCGCTTGCTACTACAGAGCGGAAGTAGCTTCCTCTTGCGCAGGGTAGGGTTTCCCACTCGGGGCCTCACCCTCGAATGTCCAGACACGAGGCTAATCTGGTGGTCATTCCGAAACCGAAACCGGGAAAATTTCCCTTGCCCGAAAAACGGGGACAATTCCACCTTTTTTATTTTCTTAACAAATTTTCTAACGAGGTCAAGAGACTAAACTATCCTTCACCTGATTAAACCAGATAGAAGGAAAACTATCACTGACTTAATTTGAAGAAATCAACGCTTTTTTTCCTAACCGAATTCAGGCACAGCCCTTGATCTAATCATTTGAGGAAATCAATGCTTTTTTTTCTAACCGAAGTCAGGCAGCACAGCCATTGATCTACTCATTTGAGAAATTCTTCAGGCTTTTATTTAACCACTTGAATTCTAAGCGTATTCCTATTATTTCAATTTAATTATTAAAAGTGCACTGATTCCAACCTAACCCCATCCGGCCCATGGGTTAGCCACCACCAACCACTAGAATTGGTAGAACCAGACAATTACTCACCCACCCATAATTGAATGCCTTTCTTAACTTTTGCTTTCGAATACAAATACGCACACACTCCTCTTTAAAACTTTAACATATAAAATAATCCATTGACAAACAGTTATTATTGGTTATAGATGTCATAACTCAAAAATTCCATCCAGACCCTTGTTTCTCAACAAAAAACAGTATTACTCTGGACTCTCCGTTTGAAACCAACTGGTCAGCAACAACGAGTAACGCTTTTATAATTAAAAAAATTCCTTTATGCATCTTTCTATGCATAAAAATCAAATTTAATAAGAATAACACTTTTGTAATAAAACAAGATTTCTTTATGCATCTTTTTGTGCATAAAAATCAAATTTAATAAGAATAACACTTTTGTAATTAAAAAAAATCCTTTATGTATCTATCTATGCATAGAAATCAAATTTAAAAGAATAACACTTTTATAATTTAAAAAAATTTCCTTGATGCATCTTTCTATGCATAGAAATCAAATTTAATAAGAATAACACTTTTGTAATAAAAAATTTCCTTTATGCATCTTTCTATGCATAGAAATCATAGTTAATAAGAATAACACTTTTGTAATAAAAAATTCCTTTATGCATCTTTTTATGCATAGAAATCAAATTTAATAAGAACAACACTTTTATAATTAAAAAAATTTCCTTGATGCATCTTTCTATGCTTAGAGATCAAATTTAACAAGAATAATACTTTTATAATTAAAAAATTTCCTTTATGCATCTTTTTATGCATAGAAATCAAATTTAATAAGAACAACACTTTTATAATTTAAAAAAATTCCTTGATACATCTTTCTATGCTTAGAAATCAAATTTAATAAGAATAATACTTTTATAATTAAAAAAATTCCTTTATGCATCTTTCTATGCACAAAAATCAAATTTAATAAGAATAACACTTTTGTAATAAAAATTTTCCTTTATACATCTTTTGATGCATAGAAATCATATTTAATAAGAATAACACTTTTAATAATAAAATTCTTTTATGTATCTTTCTATGCATAGAAATCAATTTTAATAAGAATAACACTTTTATAATAAAAAGAATTCCATTATGCATCTTTCTGTGCATAGAAATCAATTTTAATAATTAATATCAGTGATATCCATTCATATTCATAGGTGAATATGTACATGGACTAATTAGAATATTTCTTTAGATGCAAAAATGGTGGGAATTACTCTTTTGGAGTAACATAAAAATAAACTTTCTTTTTCACAAAATTTTAGAAAATTTTACCATAACCTCCTTTGTATGGCTGACCATTACTTATTTTTATCTTTCTTCACTTAACTTAATTAACCCAATTTAGAATTATAGAACTCTAATCTACACAATTTTCTAAATTCAAGAGAGTAAACAATAAGAAGAGTTTGGAATTTGAAGGAAATTTTCAGGTGATGGGTTGTACCATTGACTAGGCTTTCGCCCACCATGGCCCCCCATCCACAGATGTACCTGGAAGTTGTCGATGGTGGTGAGGCTTTGGTGCAAATTTTCTCCAATGCATGAGTATGTATATGCACTCATGGAGCAACTGCTACATTAATTTATTCAGAAGAATAGTAAGCTATAAGCTTAACAAATATATAATGGCTATTAAAGATCTGTGGGAAAGTGTTATTGTGTGAGATGGCTTAATCCGTGATATGGCTTAAATCGTGAAAGTGCAGGTTCTTAAGTCGTGAGACTGTTAATTGGTGAGAGACTTGGACTCATGAGATTACAAGTTTTTTTGGCCGTGAAGGGATATTTCGTGAAATGGCCTAATCTCATGAAAGTGCAGGTTTTTTGGCCGTGAAGGGATATTCCGTGAAATGGCCTAAACCCATGAAAGTTAATCCCATAAAATAGTGCAGGCCGTGAAAGGGTAATTCCGTGAAGGGTAATTTTGTGAAATGGTCTAAGGCCGTGAAAGTGCAGGCCATGAAATTGTAGGTTTTGACCCCGTGAAGTCGCAGGTTTTGACCTTGATGGTTGTTGATTTGAAAAGATTATATGGGTCAGCTAGGGCATGACATGCAAGTTACATGTTCTTGTGCACTTATGCTTCACATCCAGAGGGGTGACAAGAACATTGTGAGATTGTCTCTGATGCACTCATAAGTCTCCATTGCAGACGTGGGTATTGATTCTTGAATTTTTGGCTCAAATGTTGTCGAGGCAGTAAGTAAGATTGCTGGTTGGGGTTGTTTGAATACACAAGCTCTTGTGTAGGTGTGCTGAATGCACGAGAGTGGTTGAGTGACTTGCTTGGTGTTGCTTGGGCTTCCATTCTTGTCAAACTTTAGGTGAAGCTGTTGGGGTTGAAGTTGGTGTGATGAGGCTGTCTTCAAGCTATTCGATTTTGGCAACCATATGATGGGATTACCATCACAGTATCCTTGTTGTTGAAGCACATGCATAGGCACCCATCTTTGATGAACCTTATAAATTAGTGGGCTGATGCATTTGGTTCTGAGGTTTCCTTCTTTGTGCAAGCGTAGTGTGAGATCCCACTGCCTCCTCCGCACACTGGTGGATTCCCATTTGCTAGCAACGGAAGTAGCTTCTTCTTGCACGGGGCAGGGTTTCCCACTCGGGGCCTCGCCCTTGAATGTCCGGACACGAGACTAATCTGGTGGTCATTCCAAAACTGAAATCGGGAAAATTTTCCTTGCCCGAAAAACGGGGACGATTCCACCTTTTTTTATTTCCTTAACGAATTTTTTAACGGGGTCAAGAGACTAAACTAACCTTCACCTGATTAAACCAGATAGAAGGAAAACTATTACATACTTAACTTGAAGAAATCAATGCTTTTTTTCCTAACTGAATCAGGCACAGTCGTTGATCTATTCATTTGAGAAGTCTTCAGGTTTTTATTTAACTACTTGAGTTCTAATCGTATTCCTATTAATCAATTTCATTATTAAAACTCTACTGATTTCAACCATCCGGCCAATGGGTTCCAACCACTGGAATTGGTAGAACCAAACAATTACTCACCCACCCATAATTGAATGCCTTTCTTAACTTTTGCTTTCGAATACAAATACGCACACACTCCTCTTTAAAACTTAACTTATAAAACAATCCATTGACAAAACAATTATTGGTTACACATGACTCAAAATTTCCATCCAATCCTTGTTTCTAAAAAAAACAATATCACTCTGGACTCTCCGTTGAGACTAGCTGGTCAGCAAAACGAGATCCAGTAACTAATTACAATAATCATTGGTCCATTATACAATATCTTCCTCGACATATGCATGGGTGTCCTAGGCACCGTGAGCCCGTGCATCGCCTGGTCAGAACCCTCCAAGATCCTCCTTAGGTGTCCTGGCACTTCACTCAGGGACCGCTTTGTCGGCCCTCATCTATCATACCGAAAGCGCACCATTTTAACCATACCGAGGCTGGTCAAGACCTAGGTAGGCTTACCGCGTGAGCTATCCTTTGAACATGTTGAAATATACAAGTGAATAGGGTGTGTGTGGGAACAAGCTCTTGGATAGAGGCTGTAAAAGAGAAGATGTAATTGTGAAAGAACCTGTGAAAAGGTGAGAAGAATCTACTGGGAGAGAATAAAGGGTAGCATGAGAGAATTTAGGAGTGTGGAGTTATTCTGGGAGATATTCAGGGAAAAGAGAAGAGGTGGAGAGAATCAGGCAAAAGGTGGAGATATTCTGGGAGTGAATCATGGAGAAATTAATGGGATTTGATGCTTGATGTAAACTCTATAAATTGAGGCATAGCCCTAATGAGAATTTGCTGGTTTTTGAGTATCCATGCCTACATTAATCTATTTGTTAATTATTCACTAATTACATCTTAATTATTTGCTAATCACTTTTGTTAATGATGTTGATTCTAGTGTTTGATCCACCATAGCTCATCATTATGCTCAAATTTCAACATGGTATCAGAGCCATGCCTAGAATCAATTAGGTTTATGAGCCCATTAGTTAATTAATTAGGATTAGTAGCAAAAAATCAATTTTTTAGTGAGTTTTTCACTTCCCCCTTCACCCCCAGGCAGTGGAGGATCTCTAGCACCTTGCACAAACAAAATTAGGTCTTGTGCTTCTAACACAAGCTAGCTAACATCTTTGGCTACAAGCCCATGCAAACGGCGCAGCAAACCGCGAAGAAACGAAGGAGAAATCACGAAATTCGCTGGAGCCTGTTTTTCTGAGAGTGATTTGCAGATCTTGTGCTCATCAAGTCAAATCCTTCTAATTCCTCTTATCCCAAGGGGTAATCAAGCATGCTCTACAAGCTGGTGAAGACAGAATTGAGTTTCATCAAGTCTACAGTGAGATCCAAGCTCTTCATCAAATCTGCAGGTGACTTTGGTAAAATAGAGATTAAGCTTTCATTATTTGGTCAAATCTTGTGTTTCTTGTCTTAATCCTCTACTAGACTCATTGCTATTGATGCCTTTGAAAGCATTTGAGCTCATTTGAAGTGGAAGGCACCAGATCTGGACTCCCCGCATACTCTGTTTTTTGCACACAAAATAGAGCATTAATTTGCTAATCAGTGATTAATCAGTGCTAATCACTATATTTTGGTGCAATTGAGGGTTCAAATTAACCATTAGGTATCTGATACAGATCCCTAAAGCTTCAGATTGCAAATAAGAGTTGGTTTGATACTCCAACCATCCCGTACAAATTGGTTACCCTTAATTTAATGTAATTTCTGGTGATTTTATGCTGATAAAATTATTGTAATCATCTATTAAACACCAGATTGAGTTGTAAAAGGGTAGACACTGCCCTTGAATCTTGAAATTGGATCAAGAGGTAAGACCCCCTTCACATCACCATGAGTTCAGCACAGAAAATAGCCAAATTTAATGGAGAACAGTTTTATACATGGCAGACAAAAACCATGTATTTGCTAATGATGAAAAATCTGTGGGGATTAGTTGAAGGGAAAGATGAATACCCAGAGAGAGGGGAAAATGAGTGGAAGAGTAGGAATGAAAAAGCATTGGGACTTATTGCACTCAGTTTAAATGATGAAATCATTCATCACATCACAGGGATACAGTGGGCAAAAGATGCATGGGATGAACTCAATAAATTATTTGGTACACAAGCAAAAAATTCAAAGATAAATCTGTTAATGCAATTCTACAAATTGGACATAAAGGAAAGTGAACCTTTAATCACACACTTCAACAAATATAAAAGCATTAAGCAACAGCTGGCAGCTATTAGCAAAAAGGTAGAAGATGATGAAGCATTAGCTGTACTTCTGAAGAGTGTGGACAAAGGAGATTATGAAAACATTGTAGCAACACTAAAGAATGTACCTGAATTGAAGATACATGAGATAGAAGCAGCTCTACTAGAGCAAGAGAGCAGAGGCAAAGAGAAGAAAGGGCTCGACTCAACAGCAGGAGAGGAAAAAGCATTCTTCACCCGAGGAGGATTCTCTCGAGGACGAGGACGAGGAAGAGGCAGAGTAGGAGGGAGGACCTTCACTTGCCACAAATGTGGAAAGCCAGGACACATGGCAAGAGGCTGCTACAGCAAACCCAGTGAAGAAGGAACGACATCGGCAAACTTCATGGAGGCTCCAAGGGAAGTGGAGTTGGATCATCTTTTCTGAGAGAGAGAGAGAGAGAGAGAGACCCCACAACCTAATGTAACCTGCCCCAATAAAGTAAAACCACCTCTGAGCCACCGGCCGATGATGTAGGCCACGTGGTAGATGTATGTGTGAGCACTTTAGTCAAGGTCGCGGGCACTTATAGTAGCCCTGGACACATAGAGAGAGAGAGTGTCAAGGACTATGAAGTTTAGGGACTTGAGGCACTGGTCACGGACTATCAAGTAAGAGGGAAACTTGGTATAGGGTCCAGGTGTGCTAGGATTATTCACTTGAGGGGAGGTGTTGAAATATACAAGTGAATAGCTTGTGTGTGGGAACAAGCTCTTGGATAGAGGCTGTAAAAGAGAAGATGTAATTGTGAAAGAACCTGTGAAAAGGTGAGAAGAATGTACTGGGAGAGAATAAAGGGTAGCATGAGAGAATTTAGGAGTGTGGAGTTATTCTGGGAGATATTCAAGGAAAAGAGAAGAGGTGGAGAGAATCAGGCAAAAGGTGGAGATATTCTGGGAGTGAATCATGGAGAAATTAATGGGATTTGATGCTTGATGTAAACTCTATAAATTAAGGCATAGCCCTAATGAGAATTTGCTGGTTTTTGAGTATCCATGCCTACATTAATCTATTTGTTAATTATTCACTAATTACGTCTTAAATCATTTGCTAATCACTTTTGTTAATGATGTTGATTCTAGTGTTTGATCCACCATAGCTCATCATTATGCTCAAATTTCAACATGGTATCAGAGCCATGCCTAGAATCAATTAGGTTTATGAGCCCATTAGTTAATTAATTAGGATTAGTAGATAATTAGCAAAAAGTCAATTTTTTAGTGAGTTTTTCACTTCCCCCTTCACCCCCAACCAGCCAGTGGAGGATCTCTAGCACCTTGCACAGTCAAAATTAGGTCTTGCGCTTCTAACACAAGCTAGCTAACATCTTTGGCTACAAGCCCATGCAAACGGTGCAGCAAACCGCGAAGAAACGAAGGAGAAATCACGAAATTCGCTGGCGCCTGTTTTTCCGAGAGTGATTTGCAGATCTTGTGCTCATCAAGTCAAATCCTTCTAATTCCTCTTAGCCCAAGGGGTAATCAAGCATGCTCTACAAGTTGGTGAAGACAGAATTGAGTTTCATCAAGTCTACATTGAGATCCAAGCTCTTCATCAAATCTGCAGGTGACTTTGGTAAAACAGAGATTAAGCTTTCATTATTTGGTCAAATCTTGTGTTTCTTGTCTTAATCCTCTACTAGACTCATTGCTATTGATGCCTTTGAAAGCATTTGAGCTCACTTGAAGTGGAAGGCACCAAATCTGGACTCCCCGCATACTCTGTTTTCTGCACACAAAATAGAGCAATCAGTGTAATTAATCAGTGCTAATCACTATATTTTGGTGCAATTGAGGGTTCAAATTAACCATTAGGTATCTGATACAGATCCCTAAAGCTTCAGATTGCAAATCGGAATTGGTTTGATACTCCAACCATCCCGTACAAATTGGTTACCCTTACTTTAATGTAATTTCTGGTGATTTTATACTGATAAAATTATTGTAATCATCTATTAAACACCAGATTGAGTTGTAAAAGGGTAGACACTGCCCTTGAATCTTGAAATTGGATCAAGAGGTAAGACCCCCTTCACATCACCATGAGTTCAGCACAGAAAATAGCCAAATTTAATGGGGAACAGTTTTATACATGGCAGACAAAAACCATGTATTTGCTGATGAGGAAAAATCTGTGGGGATTAGTTGAAGCGAGAGATGAATGCCCAAAGAGAGGGAAAAATGAGTGGAAGAGTAGGAATGAAAAAGCATTGGGACTTATTGCACTCAGTTTAAATGATGAAATTATTCACATCACATCACAGGGATACAGTGGGCAAAAGATGCATGGGATGAACTCAATAAATTATTTGGTACACAAGCAAGAAATTCAAAGATAAATCTGTTAATGCAATTCTACAAATTGGACATGAAGGAAAGTGAACCTTTAATCACACACTTGAACAAATATAAAAGCATTAAGCAACAGCTGGCAGCTATTAGCAAAAAGGTAGAAGATGATGAAGCATTAGCTGTACTTCTGAAGAGTGTGGACAAAGGAGATTATGAAAACATTGTAGCAACACTAAAGAATGTACCTGAATTGAAGATACATGAGATAGAAGCAGCTCTACTAAAGCAAGAGAGCAGAGGCAAAGAGAAGAAAGGGCTTGACTCAACAGCAGGAGAGGAAAAAGCATTCTTCACCCGAGGAGGATTCTCTCAAGGATGAGGACGAGGAAGAGGCAGAATAGGAGGGAGGACCTTCACTTGCCACAAATGTGGAAAGCCAGGACACATGGCGAGAGACTGCAACAGCAAACCCAGTGAAGAAGGAACGACATCGGCAAACTTCATGGAGGCTCCAAGGGAAACTTCATCGGCAAACTTCATGGAGGCTCCAAGGGAAGTGGAGTCGAATCATCTTTTCTGAGAGAGAGAGAGAGAGAGACCCCACAACCCAATGTAACCTGCCCCAATAAAGTAAAACCACCTCTGAGCTACCGATGATGTAGGCCACGTGGTAGATGTATGTGTGAGCACTTTAGTCAAGGTCGCGGGCACTTATAATAGCCTTGGACACATAGAGAGAGAGAGAGAGTGTCAAGGACTATGAAGTTTAGGGACTTGAGGCACTGGTCGCGGACTATCAAGTAAGAGGGAAACTTGGTATAGGGTCCAGGTGTGCTAGGATTATTCACTTGAGGGGAGGTGTTGAAATATACAAGTGAATAGGGTGTGTGTGGGAACAAGCTCTTGGATAGAGGCTGTAAAAGAGAAGATGTAATTGTGAAAGAACCTGTGAAAAGGTGAGAAGAATCTACTGGGAGAGAATAAAGGGTAGCATGAGAGAATTTAGGAGTGTGGAGTTATTCTGGGAGATATTCAGGGAAAAGAGAAGAGGTGGAGAGAATCAGGCAAAAGGTGGAGATATTCTGGGAGTGAATCATGGAGAAATTAATGGGATTTGATGCTTGATGTAAACTCTATAAATTGAGGCATAGCCCTAATGAGAATTTACTGGTTTTTGAGTATCCATGCCTACATTAATCTATTTGTCACTAATTGCGTCTTAATCATTTGCTAATCACTTTTGTTAATGATGTTGATTCTAGTGTTTGATCCACCATAGCTCATCATTATGCTCAAATTTCAACAGAACACTCCCCGCTGCCAGCTGTTGCAACCGAACTTTCCTTAGAAAAACACATACCAAATACTCCCTCTAGCATTCTGGCATAAGACAGTCCTTTAAGAAAACAAGGTTTCTATACAAATTAATCATTTATCTGATAGTAAATACTCTAAGAGAGAAATCTCCATTATGCATCTTTCCATGCATAGAATTTAAATTCAATGAAAATAACACTTTTATAATTAAAAAAATTTTATTATGCATCTTTCCATGCATAGAATTTAAATTCAATGGAAACAACACTTTTATAATAAAAAAAATTCCAATATGCATCTTTCTATGCATAGAATTTAAATTCAATGAAAATAACACTTTTATAATTCAAAATTTTCCAATATGCATCTTTCTATGCATAGAATTTAAATTCAATGAAAATAACACTTTTATAATTAAAAAAATTTCCAATATGCATCTTTCTATGTATAGAATTTAAATTCAATGAAAATAACACTTTTATAATTAAAAAAAATTTCAATATGCATCTTTCTATGCATAGAATTTAAATTCAATGAAAATAACACTTTTATAATAAAAAAAATTTCAATATACATCTTTCTATGCATAGAATTTAAATTCAATGGAAACAACACTTTTATAATAAAAAAATTTCCAATATGCATCTTTCTATGCATAGAAATTAATTTCAATAATTAATATCAATGATATCCATGCATATTCATAGGTGAATATGTACATGGAGTAAATAAAAATATTTCTTTTAGAATGCACAAATGGTGGGAATTACTCTTTTAGAATAACATAAAAATAAACTTTATTTTCTACAAAATTCAAGAAAATTTTACCATAACCTCCTTTGTATGGCTAACCATTTCTCAATTTTCAACATTCTATTTTCAGTTTAAAATTAACCCCAATTTGAAGTAAAATACTCTAATCTACTCAATTTTCACTTTCTAGTGTGAGTAAACAATAAGAAAAGTTTAATCAATTTATTTGTTACTCATTCTAGGATAAAGAAAGGCTGAATTCTTAAGGAGAGAAGGCGGTAGCCTTTTCATCGAGGCATAACATCAGGATTCACCTTAATCAACTAAAAAAAGAAGAAGCAAAGAATCAGAAAACCATAGATTTGAATTAAAAAGTAGAATTTTCAGCTTACATGGAGTTTTGTGAGCTTTCCTTTGGCTTGAGGGATTAAGGGTTCTACTCTTGTTTGGATCAAGAGTGGCCACCAATTCTTTTGGAGAGGATTTAGTCAAAAACAATTGAATTATCAAGTGAATTCAATGTAATTGGCTGGGTAGGAGAGTAGAGTAACAGTGCATAAACACTATTAAGCTTTTACAAAGAGGGAGGCTTCTATTTATAGGAAAAAGTGAGCCTCAAACCAAGCAAACTGATTCTGGAATTTTTCAGATCAGTTTGGTCAATTTTTGACCATTTTTGGGTCAGTTCAGCTTACTTTTTGGAACTAGACTTGAAATAGGAGAGAGGAGAGATGAAATATCTCATTTTATTGATTTAAAATGGGGAGTAATGATGAGAAAAAAGGTGCCTCCTTCATGAGGGGGAATCCCCACTCTGAGGTGTCAAAAATTTATTTTTTTAATGTTTCCTTTGGTCCTTAGTCCACTCTTCATCTAATGTGAGTATTTACTCATTTTTGGGGGGTTTTTCTTTATTTCCTCAATTTATCTCCTCCTTACATTTGGATTAATCTTATTGCTCCCTCAGAACCTTAATCCAAAATTTTCAGAAAATATGGACCCTTAGGCTAAGGTCTTTTGAGCAGATTATAATTTATTTCTAATACACCTTAGGAAATTCTTTTTAAACTTCTGTTTCGGGAGAGTTTATTTTAATAAGAAAGGATATTTTTCCATCCAAAGATATCTAAAAATTGAGTTATCTCTCTCTAGAATATTTTCTCTCCCTAGGCCAAAACAAGTAGAAACAAGATCTTTTATTAAAAGGGGATTGATTACAGGGGAAGATATTGGACATCTTGAGGGGCTGGGGAGGAATCTTACACGTAGGCGGCTTTATGAAGTGCTTGGGAATCTAAGCTTTGGTATTATCTTGGTAGTACCCTTGTGCTTGCAGTAATCTTTTTGGTACCCACACTTGCTGACTTGGTGGAGTTCTTTAAGGAACTCACATAGGCTTTTGTGGACATGTTGTGGAGTACTTTTGTTTTTCCTTGGCCTCTGAGTGCTGCATTGAGGAAGAGGCTTTGTCTGTCAAGGAAACCAAATTTTATTGGCACCTTCGTAGTAGCCTTGGGCTACAAGTAGCTGCTTTTCCACCCACATTTTGATACCATTAAGATACCTTGATCTTGGCTGTATTGGTGGAGTTTTCTTTTTGGTTGATGTAGAAGGTTTGGGGCCCTCCTTCACATTAGTTGATGTTGAGGCTGTAGGTTTGAGACTCATGGGTATTATTGACGATGATGAGGCTAGAGTCTCTTGTGGATTGGCTGATGATGAGGCTTTCAAGCATGCGGTTTTGTCGATGAAGAGGCATAGGCTTCAGGGCTTTTCCTTTAAGTTCCTTGTCAGAGAGATAGATGGTTGCGCAAGGGGAACTTCTTCAAGAATGGCTATTGATTATGAGGTTTTGGCATTGAACTTCATTGGTGAGGATGGGGTTGAAGGAGTAGATGCTTTATCGGAGTCGGTCGTTGATGCAGATGGTAGGTCATTGTGTAGAGGGGCTTCTATGGAAGAGGCTTGTAGCTTTTTGCATTTAGCATCATAGAAATCCATCAAAGTTGGATCCTCTTCCTTGCAATATGGTATTGTCATCTTTTTGTCGTTGACCATCATGATGACTCTATCGCTCTAGCAAAGCATAGTGGTGCTTGGGGGGCAGCAATAGTCCATTTATGTCCCAAGATCAAATTTTCTTCCAACACATACTTAACCACAAAAAAAATTACAAGTAAGGGGGTCAGTTTCAATATACATTGCATGTTCAAAGTACCCCAAACATGGCATGTTCAAGTCTTGTGTAAAGGGAATTATTTCAGGATGAGCCGTGAGTGTCAGTTGACCTAACAAATCCCATAACTCGAGGGTCATGAGATTGTGTTCTCGTGTTGGATAAAGCTATGCTTGAGCTGTGGTGATTTTATTTGAAATTTCCAATCCAACGAGAATCCTAGGGATCTTTTCAGTAAGATATGTTGGAAGTTTCAGCTCCTCTATGGTCTCATTCTCCGATAATAATAGCAATTGTACAATGCCTGTAAGAGTGTTCAAGGTGACTGTTTGCATGGATTTATCTATTGAATTCAATAATTCACCTATCCAAGTTCCACCAAGGATGACATCATACTGAAGGGAATCTAGGGTAACATGGAATGTAAACTTCATATCTCCCACACTGATTGTTTGAGTAGCATAGCTAAAGTAACCTGGAACTTCAATGTTTTGTCCATTGGCTCCTCTTGCAAGACTATTGTCTGTAGGGATGAGTTTAGGTTGTCCCAATGATTCCCAAGTGTCTATTGTCATGATGTTATGACTAGTTCGAGGGCTAATCAAAGCGCGTTTGTGCTTACCATCATTGCTTGTAGGGAAATCTAACCATACCATGATAGAATCTTCCAAAGAACCATGGATAATTCAGTTTTTGTTTCAGCTTCAGATCCCATTTTTGTTTCATATTCCCATTTACTTTTATCCTCATTTTGGCTCTCAACCTTTTCAAGAGTACCCAATGTGTACACTGGCACACTTGGTCCTCGAAAAATTCTAAATGAGGTCTGTTTGGAAGCTTGCAAATACTCATAGTCCTATTCTATTATGGAGCTCTTTATATCTTAGTATAACTCATGTTGAGCCCTTAAAGGTGCAAGTGCTGATGTTATGTTGGCTTCACCACCATGAGAGAAGAGCATTCCTCCAAATGATGTTTTGAGAGACTGCTTTAATTTTGTAAGGGAATTATCGAATTCCTCACATGCTTTCTCAAGCACATAATTCGTGCAATCTATCTCAAATGACTCTTCTGTAGAGAGTATGTCTTCCTCTTAAAAGGGGAAGCGGTGCTCCTCTGAGCTTTGTATTTTGGTTGCTTTTTTAGGATTGGCATTATGAGGCTCAATCACAACCGGTGATCCTGTAAGACATAGAACCAAGCTAAGCATGCTCTCTTGAGCTTGCTTTTTGCGTTCCACATATATGCCATGTGATCATTATTATCAATTTAGGGTGGTTGGGTGGGTTTTAGTTTCTTGATTGATCTATTAAGTGCACTGAGTGATGAATCAAAACTTGTTTCATCCTCACTTAGTGACGTACTAGAACTTGTTTCATTTTTTGACTTTCTTTAGATTGTCAGTTTTCATTATGGTTGCCCATGTGCAACGAGATCGAATTTTCTTTTGGGCTTTTGTATTGTGTGTCACACATATGGATTTTGAGGTTTGTGTGGTGGGCTTTGAGGTGGATACTTCTGCATCATGTATAGCTTTTAGCTCTTTTGGGTTCATGTCCCCTTTTGGGTTTATGACCTCGACAGGCTCCTTTTCCTTGTCCTTTAATTCAACCCTATTTTTGATAATTTGTTGTCCCTTGTTTTTCTTAGGTTTAGAAGGTTTTTCTTTTTCTTTTGGATTCTGCTTTAAAGTATTTTCTTCTACCCTTTTTTCTTTTGCATTCTTTTTTACCATCTCTCGTGCCTTGGCTTGTAACTGTGTAAGCACATTCAAGGGTACCGTGGACAATTGCCCGTTTTGTACACTTAATATGTTAAGAGTTGTATTTTGTGAGACAAGTTGCATTGAAGCAACTCGTCTTAGGAAATCTTGGAACATGTGATCAATGCCACATCGTTCACACATGGGTCACAAAAGTGTCAGTGACTATGGGCTATACTAGTCGAGCACCTTTCAAAATTGTGTATGGAAAACTCTTTGCCTATTTCGTCTACTAGACTTTCCCACAAAATCAAAGCTGCTGGTCAATTCATTATTGATTTTACTAGCATTGTGAATGATGTAAAACATTATATTGCACATGCTCAAGAGCAATATGTTAAGAAAGCAAACTCTAAACATAAATCTATCTCTTTTAAAATTAGAGATTATATACTTTTAAGAATTGAAAAGCGCAGACTTAAGAGTGTTGAAAATTTTCCAGATGCGAAGCTCGCCCCAAGATTTTATGGACCTTTTAAGGTGCTTCACATGATGTTTCTGACAAACTTGAATTACCTTCTCATTGGCAAATTCATAACTCGTTTCATATACGAGTTTGTTAAAACCTTTCAAGGGATCAATTCCCACTCATCTTGTGTATAAGGAACCACCTCTTACAAAGGGTGAGGAAGAAGTTTTGACTCTAGATACTATCATTGATCATTTATGTAGGATTGCTCTATGCTTGCCATGTGGAAAAGAGATGAACCTCATTTTCCTATATAAAGAAGCATAACTTTTTCATGAAGTCCGCTTCACGGTGTGAAACCCTTCGTTCACAACGCAGAAAAAAGAATCAAATTTAATTTTTTCGTGAAGTCCACTTCACGGCATGAAATGCTAAGGTTTTATGGCGTGAAATCCTTCATTCACGTAACCAAAAAAAATCAAATTTAATTTTTTTATGGAGTCCTCTTCACGGCGTGAAGCACTAAGGTTTCACGGCACAAAACCCATCGTTCACGTGGCCAAAAAAAAAATCAAAATTGATAAGTTCACCTGCTAGTTCACGATGTGAAAGGGCATGAGTTTAAGTTTTTTGTGAAGTCCACTTTACGGGCTGAAACCCTAAGACTTCGCGGCGTGAAACACTTCCTTTACACCCCCCAAAAAAAATGAATTTAATTTTTTTGTGAAGGCCACTTCACGGCGTGAAACCCTAAGGTTTCACGGTGTAAAACACTTTCTTCACGTCCCCACAATTAGGGTTTCACGACGTAAAACACTTTCTTCATGCCCTCACAAAAAAATAATAATCAAATTTAACTTTTCCATGAAGTCCGCTTCACGACGTGAAACGCTAAGGTTTCACAGTGTGAAAACCTTCGTTCACAACACGACTAAAAAAATTTGAATTTAATTTTTTCATGAAGTTCGCTTCACAGTGTGAAACACTAAGATTTCATGGCATGAAACCCTTCGCGGCCCAAAAAAATCAAATTTAATTTTTTCTTGAAGTCTATTTCACGGCATGAAGTGCTAAGGTTTCATGGCGTGAAACGCTTCTTTCATGCGGTAAAAAAAACAAATCAAAATTGATAAAACTCATGAAGTTTGCTTCACGCCGTGAACTACACCCTGCTAGTTCACGATGTGAAAGGGGGTCTGTTGGTGGCTAAAAAAAATTTGAATTTAATTTTTCCATGAAGTCCACTTCACGGCGTGAAACCCTAAGGTTTCACGCCGTGAAACACTTCGTTCACGTCCTCGCAAAAAAAAAATCATTTTTTCGTGAAGTCCACTTCACGGCATGAAACACTTTGTTCACGTCCCTGCAAAAAAAAAAAAACGAATTTAACTTTTTGTGAAGTCTGCTCCATGGCATGAAACACTAATATTTCATGACATAAAACCCTTCGTTCATGCGCGACAAAAATAAAAAATCATATTTAATGTTTTCGTTAAGTCTACTTCACGACGTGAAATCCTTTATTCATGTGGCTTTAAATAAAATCGAATTTAATTTTTTCGTGAAGTCCACTTCACAGCGTGAACCACTAAGGTTTCATGGTGTGAAGCACTCAGGTTCACACGTGGCCAAGAAAAAAATCAAAATTGATAAAATTCGTGAATTCCGCTTCACCCGTGAACTGCACCTTGCTAGTTCACGACGTGAAAGGGGGTCCCTTGGAAAAAAAAATCACATTTAATTTTCCCATGAAGTCCACTTCACGATGCAAAATCCTAAGGTTTCACGGTGTGAACACCGTTCACGATCCTGTAAAAAGAAATTTTAATTTATTTTTTCCATGAACTCCACTTCACAACGTGAAAGCCTAAGGTTTCACGACATGGAACACTTCGTTCATGCCCTTGCAAAAAATAAAATTGAATTTAACTTTTTTGTGAAGTCCACGAACTTCACGGCGTGAAATGCTAAGGTTTCACACTGTGAAACCCTTCGCTCACATGACAAAAAAATCAAATTTAATTTTTTTATGAAGTCCACTTCATGGCGTGAAATACTAAGGTTTCACGGTGTGAAACCGTTCATTTACGTGGCAAAAAAAAAATCAAATTTAATTTTTTCATGAAGTCCACTTCACGACGTGAAGCACAAAGATTTCATAGCGTGAAAACCTTCATTCACACGGCCAAAAACAAAATCAAAATTGATAAAATTTGTGAAGTCCACTTCACGCCGTGAACTACACCCTACTAGTTCACGACATGAAAGGGGGTCCGTCGGTAAAAAAAATGAATTTAATTTTTCCGTGAAGTCCACTTCATAGCATGAAAACCTAAGGTTTCATAGCATGAAACACTTTGTTCATGCCCCTGCCAAAAAATCAAATTTAATTTTTTCGTGAAGTCCACTTCACAGTGTGAAACACTTCGTTCATGCCCTTGAAAAAGAAAAATCAAATTTAACTTTCCTGTGAAGTCCGCTTGAAACACTAAGGTTTCACGACGTGAAACCCTTCGTTTCACGACACAACAAAAAGAAAAAAATTTAATTTAATTTCTTTGTGAAGTCGACTAAGCCCATGCCGTGAAACGCTAAGGTTTCACGACGTGAAACCCTTCAATCACGTGGTGAAAAATAAAATAAAATCGAATTTAATTTTTTTGTGAAGTCCGCTTCACAGCGTGAAACTCTTCATTCACACAAGGCAAAAAAATCAAATTTATTTTTTTCGTGAAGTCCGCTTCATGGCGTGAAACGCTAAGGTTTCATGGCGTGAAACCCTTCGTTCACATGGCAAAAAATAAAATAAAATCGAACTTAGTTTTTTCATGAAGTTCGCTTCTTCACGGCGTGAAGGGCTAAGATTTCACGGTGGGAAACCCTTCATTCACAGGCCAAAAAAAAATTAAAATCGATAAAATTCGTGAGGTCTTCACACTGTGAATTGCACCCTGCTAGTTCACGGCGTGAAAGGGGGTCCGTCGGCCCTAAAGAAAAAAATAAATTTAATTTTTCTGTGAAGTCCACTTCATAACGTGAAACCCTAAGGTTTCACGGCATAAAACACTTCGTTCACGCCCCGGCAAAATAAAAATAAAAATCAAATTTAATTTTTTCATGAAATCCACTTCACGGCGTTAAACACTTCGTTCACGCCCCCACAAAAAAACAAACAAATTTAACTTTTCTGTGAAATTCGCTTCAAGGCATGAAATGCTAGGGTTTCACGGTGTAAAACCCTTCATTCATGTGGCAACAAAAAATTTAATTTAATTTTTTCGTGAAGTCTGCTTCGCGACATGAAACGCTAAGGTTTCACGGCATAAAATCAAATTTAATTTTTTCGTGAAGTCCGCTTCATAGGGCGTGAAGCGCTAAGTTTTCATGGCATGAAACCCTTCGTTCACGTTGCCAAAAAAATAAAATAATATCAAAGTTGATAAAATTCATGAAGTCCACTTCACATTGTGAACTGCACCTTGCTAGTTCACAATGTGAAAGGGGGTTCGTCAGTCAAATAAATAAATAAATTTAATTTTTTCGTGAAGTCCACTTCACGGTGTGAAATACTTCGTTCACGTCCCCACCACAAAAAAAAAATCAAATTTAATTTTTTTGTGATTTCCACTTCTCGGCATGAAACCCTAAGGTTTCCCGGCATGAAACACTTCCTTCACGCCCCTGGGGAAAAAATTGAATTTAACTTTTCCATGAAGTTTGCTTCACGGGGCGTGAAATGCTAAGGTTTCATGCCGTGAAACCCTTCATTCACACAGAAAAAAATATCAAATTTAATTTTTTCGTGAAGTTCGCTTCACAGCGTGAAACGTACGGTTTCACGGCGTGAAACCCTTTGTTCACGCGGCCAAGAAAAAAATCAAATTTAATTTTTTCGTAAAGCCCTCTTTATGGTGTAAAGCGCTAAGGTTTCATGGCATGAAACCCTTCTTTCATGCGGCCAAAAAATAAATAAATCAAAATTGATAAAATTCATGAAGTCCGCTTCACATCGCGAACTGTACCCTGCTAGTTCATAACGTGAAAATTCGAATTTAATTTTTCTGTGAAGTCCACCTTATGGCGTGAAACCCTAAGGTTTCACGGCGTGAAACACTTCGTTCACGTCACCCCGCAAAAGAAAATTCAAATTTAATTTTTTCGTAAATTCCACTTTACAGCGTGAAACCTTAAGGTTTCACGGTGTGAAACACTTCGTTCACGCCCTCGCAAAAAAATCAAATTTAACTTTTTTGTGAAGTCTGCTTCATGGACGTGAAACCCTTTGTTCACAACACGGTAAGAAAAAAATTAATTTAAATTTTTCGTGAAGTCCCCTTCACGACATGAAACCCTTCATTCATGCGGCCAAAAAAATTGAATTTAATTTTTTTTGTGAAGTCCACTTCACAGCGTGAAGTGCTAAGGTTTCTATGCAGCCTTGCTTAAAAGCTTTAAATCGACATCTCTAAGAGAGGATGAGATCCTTCAAAACCAATCATCCTTAATGCCTCTACAAGTGAGGAATGAAATGCCTTGTGTTGATTGCAATCACTCTACGACCATCCCAATCCCCATTGTGCATACAAGGCACCGGTTTTTCTATACTGCATATATTGTAAAACCTTTGATCATGATACCAAAAAGTGTCCCACTTCATTGACTCAAAACCTTCATCTCTCGTGCACCAAACAAAAACAGTCCAAAGGGTAGAAACTTCTCAAGAACTAGTTAATCGAACACTTTAGTGTTTCTATTGTCGTGGACCTCACAAGGTGGCAGACTGCTTTTTGTAGAACTCCCACTCTTCTATTTGTGAAAGGTTTTTGAGCTTTACAAGATATAGGTTTTGGGTGAAGGCTTTTATCAAATCCTTTGATCCTTGAGGGTTATAAGCTTCTTCTTTTTTTAAAAAAAATAGCCAATGCAGACATAGCCTAGCGGTAAATTGTTGAAGTCCCATGCAGGAGAGGTGTTGGGTTCAAAACCTGCTTGCTTGCTTGACAGCAGCATGAAAGCGCGCGCGCGCGCACACACACACACACACACACACACAAGCACAAAAGATCCAAAAAAAACCTTATTTTTATTACAATCTTAAAGCCTTTAAGGCTTACAACCTAAGCTTTAAAATGATAGTAAACAATCACTTCTTCCCGGTTGATTGCACGCAGCGCGATTGTGAAAAAACAAAAGCTACTACACCAAATGTTTTCATCGCCGCCCATGGATGAAAGAGAAGAAGGATAAATAGATTACTTCAATTTTCCAATTAACAAACTTGAATTTTCTCCAATTGATTAAGCTTATAAATCCAAAAATAAATCAACCTAAAAACTACTGATTAGCACTTCTTTCACAAATTAAATTATGGGAAGTTTTCCATCATTCATTATGGAATTCCATCAGTAGCAAAGGTTTAGCAATCTAACAGTGGAACTGATACCTCCCTTGTATGCCAATTTCATCCATACAAATGGATCAACAAGTGGTAGAGGGAATCTAAAAATTGCTTTTCAAGAGAAAGGGTGGTTTGGTTGTTTTTGCAAAGTGGTTTACCACCTCCTTTGCCTTTTGGTCTTTGCCCTTTGGATAAAAGCTTGCAACTCTTAAAAACCTTTGATTTAAGATTTTAAGCTTTTAAATCTTGCCTCCACCAGGCCTTCCTAGACCCATAGCTTTGATACCACTAATAGGTATCCAATTCTAAGAAAATAGAGAAAATAGAAACTTGTAAGAAAAAAAATTATTCAACCTAATTAACTCATCAAAGACCACAAATTCAACATATTCAAGATTTTAATAAATACAAAATAAAATACCTAGCTCAAGATAATGACTCAACATTGGGTGAAAATAGGAACTTGTATAAGAAAAGAGATTATTCAACCTAATTAACTCATCAAAGACCACAAATTCAACATAATATTCAAGATTTGAATAAATACAAAATAAAATACCTAGCTCAAGATAACTCATCTCCCCTCATGTGTGTGTCCTCTCCCCACACATGAGTATTTACGTAATTCTTTATTCCAAAATAGGCCATAGCCTCCAAAAATACAAAAATGTGCTTTTACTTGCACGACACTCTCCTATGCTCAAAATAGAGTGTCCATAAATTGAGGCTAGGGCTAAAGCATGTCACGCTTTACAAAAGTATTAAATTTCAAGTCTAAGCATGATAAATCAAAGCTTTCCAAAATAAATCAAAATGTACACAAGCTAGCACATGTATATACAAAGCTTGTTTACAAAAATGTGTGCCAACAACAAATAGGATTGTGTGTATTCTCCTCAATCTTATGAATCCTCTTCACCTATAAAATAACCAGAAATAAATTGGTAAATAAATATTTCATAAGTATATAAACCATCACCACACACATGTTTGACATATATAAGTAACCCAGGAATCACCCTTCCATACAAACCAACTATAACAAACATTGGAGGCCCCAACCATACGTCAATGTTGTATACCAAACGTATTAATATTTATAATGGCATCACCCGTGATAGTAACATGATTTGGTAAGACGCAAAGATAATCCAAGTGTCCTCAAATTATCTAAGAGGATAGAATAATATTTTTAAAAGAGCTTAAATAAATTCTCATAACACACGGGGACTAAGCAAATTTAGGGTCAACAATCACCCACTTTAATTTCTCAAAAAAAGTCTATACACATAACAAGCATGGGGTGCTTAGGTTTATTTAGCTCCATTCATTAGTGTTTCTCTAAAGAAATTTACAACATTGGTAGCACTTTGGAGCTTTGTGCCATATAGCTTGAGCTGTTCTTGAGTGAGTGTTCTCTCTCGACAATAGCTCTTACATAGTTTTCCTATTCTTTCCCATGACCTGAACCAAAAATGTTCCATGTCGTTTGCAAGCTGGCAATCATGATGTACATAGAAATAAAGGAGAAAGGAATCTTTGGGAGGCTAATCCATTAGACCATACCAATGCCGTTGTTGTAGGGGAAGATAAAAATTGTTTAGCCATTCATGATGTAGCATAAAACGATGCTAAACAAAATGAGTAATATGTTGCTTATCATCAGATATGTAAAAGTGTAAGGTCTTGAGAACATCACTTGCAATACAAAAGTATGTGATGCAAAAATATAATACTTGCCAGTTGGAATACCAATTCATTGACTATATCTCATTTTGCTCCTTGAACTATAGTTCTTTGCCAAGTCTACAATAGGTATGACCACAGCTTCCGTGAAACTCAATAGGCACTCTTTGTATTACTCTTCTTGCCACATCTGTACACAAAATTATGCTTAATTAACTTATAGATAAGTTAATTATGCTTAATTAACTTATAGATAAGTTAATTATGCTTAATTAACTTATAGATATGATCATTGAACTTTTGGTTCACCTTCTTGCATGATATCTCCTTATGTGATAAGGCTTTTTCCTTTTTCTTATCGTCACATCAGTAGTTCCTTGCACTACATCTTCAAAGATCTTCCCTATCACTTTACAAGAAAAAGATGCATCTTCTTTGAGGCCGACAATCAATGCACTTTCCCATCACACAATTTAAATCATGGAAGGTAATCTAATGGTTTTGGACATATAATAGACTCCCAAGTAGGACTTATCTATAGCCTTGCATCTAATTTCTTGAACATCTTCCTTACATAGAATAGACTCCCAAGTAGAAGTGACACTCTTGTAGGGATTCTCTATACCCTTGCATCTAATTGATTGAACACCTTCCTTACATACATCACAACCATAATGGCATGCATACCCATGTAATCTAATACTAACACTTCTCGTGTGATTTAAGGCATCTTTTAGCAAGGACATTTTAATATGTGAAATGGAGCATGTGTATCAATCCTTGAGCTTGCATATAAAATATGGTTTCAAGTTCTTGTTACTAAATCTCCACTAGTGGATGTGTTTCCTTAAATAGAAGATAGAGCTCCACTTGTAATGTCAATTTAGACTAATCATCAGACAAACATACATCTCTCTCTCTCTCTCTCTCTCTCTCTCTCTCTCTCTCTCTCTCTCTCTCTCTCTCTCTCTCTCTCTCTCTCTCTCTAGGCACATTATTTATTTTATTATAGTATGATTATAGTTATTATTCACCAAAAACTAGTCTTTACTACATCTTACATTGTCTGAAATTTTAAAATCTTGAATGTAACTGGAGTCTATTGGTTTTTTTCTCTTGAAAATCTTACTTTATATGAACTTTCAAAAGATAAAAAATCTTGAATGTAATTGGAGTTTGTTTGTTTTTTTCCCTTCAAAATATTACTTTATATTAACTTTAAAAAGCCAAAAAAGCCTTGAGAACAGGGCAATGGACCAAAGTACAACTTGGAATATTCTCCCCCCTCTCTCTAAACATCACAGATAGTGACACAAAGTCTTTATTTATTTTTCTATCTTCCTATCTCTCTCTCTAAATGTCCCATAACCTTCAGCCGTCATGCACTCACATGCTTCAAAGGAAACCTTGAGTACACAAAATCTGGATTGCTTTGTACGTATTGCATTGAGTTAGTATCCATCCTTGATTCTTTCTTGCAAGTTGTCATCTCAAAAAAGGAGAGCTATATTATATTATAATGCTACACTTAAATGCTTAAAGCTATATTTAAATGATTCACATTAGCAACAAGGACCCTTATTGCAGACACTCTGACCTTCACTCAACATCCTGCCTATTGAAAATGTGGTGCCTAGATGCACAAGGAGTATGTATCAAGGGGGGGTGCGAAGGTGTGTGAACAACCTCTAGTATAGTGAGGAGATATTTGAGATATTGCTTGGATGAGGTGGCATCCATGGAGTCCATATGATATGTAACCATTTGGCTATATTAGGAGCCTCAAGTAATGAGAAGAGTGGGCATTCTATCCTATCCAAGTCGTGGTCATCTTGCTTTGCACTAATCCTTCATTGTCTTGGTCATTAGCAACATTCCTCCACCCTAATCCATGGCTCACATCACCTTCTACCCACCATAGCCTTCATCTTGCCCTAGTGTGAGACTCCAAAGCTTGGATTTCAGGTTGGTATCAAAGAAATATTGATCCTTGAATCCCCTCCATCATTTCCCCAAAATCATTCACTTGAGGTCTAACACTAATCTCCTCATTAATCTAGCCTTAATCTTTAGCTTATCCCTTTCAAGCTCTTATGGTAGCCTGACCACCCATTGGGTTTTTGCTTTGTTCTCCTTCCACGAAGCATAACTCTCCAAACCCTCTTAGAGGGAGCTACGGGACTTCAAGGCAACCCTCCATCTCGGAGGAATTAGGCACTGGCGGGCTGTAGACGATGCCATTAGCTAAACAAGTCAACACAGTCGATTTGGGGAAAATCTCCAGCACGGCCAGCACAGGCATTGTTGTGACCATTCGACTAAAGTAGAGCTGCACCTAGTGGTGTTCTACAAACTCACGGATGAAAGGGATCCTCAAAATACGTAAGGAGCTACTCACATTGTGTGAAAAAGCTGAGGCATGCTCAGTTGCCACAACCATTCTTGAAGGTATTATGAAGTGCTTAATTAAAACTCTTAATGAAAATGGATTAAAGAATAATCTAGAGTTAAGCACAAGTTTTGAGTCACTCTAAGTGGTTTGTAGTAAAAGAGTTTTGGATGTCATTTGCCATTCACACAAAACTCAAGGCCTCTATGCTCAATCCATTATCACAAGAAGCCAACCTTATCTCATCATACACATTCATGACCATGGGTATCACCCATGCCCCCCCTAAACTTGGTCATGAAGCCAACCTTATCTCATCATACACATTCATGACCATGGGTATCACCCATGCCCCTAAACTTGGTCATGACTTTTGACACACTCCAAACCTTGGATGTTGTCCTACCTTGCTCGCGTTCTCGAGGTAAAGTATCATGCAAGTGAAGTTTGGCAGCAGCTAGTTCCCTATTGCCTGCTACTACCCTTGCAATAGCTTCAGCCATCCTTATGGCATGATCGGTTGATAGCATCCCTGTTGGAGGAGCTGTATTGCCTCTATAAACTGGTGCATCTAGTCCCTCTCGTGCATGTAAATCCACAGTTTGAAAACTACCCATTCGAGTAGTGTGGACTCTTTGGGTAGCGTATAAAGGGTCTACATTCCCAGTCCTAATAGGTTGAGCCATATGGATTGGTCCATATGTGGTAGGGTCCCGTGCTACTGCAAAGGTAAACTCACCATATGAGAAAGGAGGTATCGTTGTGTGAACATAAGAGTATGGATTAGTTCCCTTCTCTCCCTTGATGTGAATTCCCTCTTCTCTTACCATTTCGTTAACTGGCGGTGCAAATACATACTCAGGGTTGATGCGTCCAGGAGTGTATGTAAACTCTGGAAATCTACTAGTAGCACCAATACCCCAAGTGCCTTTGGATTGTGCCTCTTGCACGACTTCTTTATCTTTACTAGTTCCACGTAATGACTCACCAAATCCTGATTTCATTGGCACGGAGTCAGGTATAATAGAGAATTCACAAGCTTTGGATATAAGCTCAGCCATGACTTGCTCGATTTCAAGTTCTTCAAAAGGAAGATACCTGTTCTCCCAAACATCTTTGTAAAAATAAAATCCCAAATCTAAATTTTCAATCTTGAAAACTACGGGATTCCTGGGGTATACATGCTTGCTTAAGGAAGCCATGCAGTGTCTTTTCAATATTGTCGTGTCCTCTAGGACTCTTGTCCAATCACGTGGCATTGATTTGCTCAGAGTTTTTCGATCAGGCTCACCAGGCATCTCAAGGAAAGGATTCAAGCGTTCCTCACACATTTTAAGAATGGGTTCCTGGAACCAAGAATCGTCACTTGAGAAGGAAAGGCAATCCAATTCACTAAGATCTCCCATGGTTGGTTGAGGCCCAAGAAGAGCTTCTTTTAATTAGTTCTTGCTTGCACTGCTACCTACTGCCAATAGGAGCATGCAAAGCTTTATCCGATATGCGCTTTCTCAAAGAGTCAGCAACGAGATCACTCTACCACTTCTTAGGTGCATTAAAAAAGTGTGCCCGAATGAGTCTAAAACTCAAAAGGGCTGTGTAGTGAGTTATTGGTCTTTTTCTCAAATTTACTAAAAATAGCAGTTAGACCAATGATGTTGGAGTTGAACTAAACTAGGTAGGTACCAAGTCCAAAGTGTAACTGGATACTTGGTAAACTCGATTCCATAGAAAGATGCCTAGTTGGCTCACTGGAGTCAAACAAAGACTTTCCTACCCTTTGAAGAAGGGTTTTTAACCAACTCGTATTCTCTTCCTGCCAACAAAATGCTAACTTTACTAAAGTAGGGTTGTAGGGCCAAGTAAGGGTTACTGCCACCCAAGTGCTTGCACCAAACTAATACGTTATCCAGGAACAACAATCAAGTGAATAAGGACGGAAAATGAGTCCAAAATAAACTAAATTTTTAGCTGTCTATGCATAAAGTCCATTTTTGTAGGGCACTAAACTAAGGTCCTTAAGAGTCCAATCCATGTGTGGCTTGGTATGGTTGTAGTCCAACCTATTGTTAATAGGCTTGGCACTTTGAACTCTTGCTTGGGGATCTCACTTACTATTTACAGTATCTCTCTTCTGCTTAGTTGGCCAAGGGAGCCCAAAATGGTAAATTTCTATTTTTGGCAAATTGGGACCAAACTTGGTAGGGTTCGTCCTTAAGTTTAGTAACACCAAGCAAATGTCAAAATTGAGTTTGGATGCCTGGTGTGATTGTGAGAGCTCAACATGGAGGCTCTTGAAGCTCTCTTGAATAGCACCTTTTCATATATGGTCAACTTGATCGAGCCGTAACTTTTGACTCCAAACTCCGATTGGGGTGTCCGTGATCAAAAGTTATCTTCAAAAAACAAGGAATCTAAATCTGCATAAGCTATGCAGTTTTGGAATCTCTATCAAAAGTTATTGCAGTTCAGGGAATTGTAACTTTTTACAGGGTTTCCCTTTGTTTTCTTTGTGGTCTCCCTAGAGGGTACTTCAATAGAGGATAAGGGAGTGTAAACACACCCTTGGGTGGCCCCAAATGTGATCCAGTCCTTTGCAAATCCTTGTCAAGGTTTGTTTAATCCCCTAACTAGGGAAATCACATTTGGGTGGCCCCAAATGTGATCCAGTCCTTTGCAAATCCTTGTCAAGGTTTGTTTAATCCCCTAACTAGGGAAATCAATCTCAAGATTCACCCTAAGGAGGTTTTGTGTGACACTCAAATGCAAAATTGGCTTGGAAGAGTTTTTGAGCCTATCACAACTAGCATATTAAAGCAATTCTCCTAGGCTAGATGTGCTAGACTAATAGCCCTCCACCTACCAGCCCTTGGTTGAATCAGTTAAGTAACTTAGTTAGTAGAGCCCAGCCAAAATCCCTCTTGAGAGAGGGTTTTTACACTCTTTAACTCTTAACCAACACCTGGCAAGAGAACTTGCACTTTTGGAGTGTTTGTAAATGAATAAGAAATTATATAATCACTCCATGGCTTGGTGTGGTCGTAGTACTTTATAAGGTCAAAGAGCCTAGTACCCAAGGTTGAGACTCAAGAATCTATATGGCTAATTATAGCTAGCTTGGAAAGCTTGAAAATTCAACTCGGACAGGGTACCTAAAATAGCAAATTTCTAAATTTGCCCAATTGGGGTGAGACTTGGTAGGAAGTTAGTCCAAGGTATCCTTAGCCTAAGCCAAAAGTAAGAATTGGGTTTGGATACCTAGTGTTTTGACTCCGAACTCCGATTGGGGTGTTCAAGAGTAGTTAAAAGTTATATAAAAAAACAAGGAATCCAAATCCGTAAAAAGTGTGCAGAATTGGATTCTCTATCAAAAGTTATTGCATTTCAGGTAACTGTAACTTTTCAACCCTATTCTTAAGCGCTTTCCCTGACCCAAGTGACTCCTTCATTACTTGAGTTGATTGTTTTTACCTTAAGTAAGATTAGATATGATAAATTGGGATAAAACCATACATGGATTAGAGTCTAGAGCTTACTTGGAGAGCTCAACTCTCTTGATAGAAGCGTCCCAAATGTTGAATGAATCGTGTCTCTCAAAGTGCCTTATCCAGCGTCTCTCTTGTGCTCTTAAATCTTGTACTAATTATTCTTACAAACTCAAAAGGTACAAGGGTTAGAAAAAAATTAAAAATTCAATAACATTTTGGTTCTTTATCAAGTGCAAGTGTGGAGACAATAGGACTTGCAACAGTGACCCAAAAGAGTATGTTGCTAAAGAGTGCCAGTGATGAGGGATGAGAGTACAAGAGCCTTACTGTACTTATCGTGGCTTGAGAATATCGTTGGTGAAGCCCCCGCATAGCTTTGGTTGAGTTGCTAGCACTTGGAGATGATTCTTAGTCAACTCGAAGCAGCTCCACCTTGCTCACCAAATGTTATGGTAATTAATTTATTATTAGGTGATCCAATAAGTGAAAAGAATATCTTGGGTGACCCAAGTGTGATTGAATTGGTTGTGAGTGAATCCAACCAATTGTGACATGTGTGACGTATGTAAGAAATGTGTGAGTTTGATTTTGAGTGAATCCAATTTGAACTCTTCTGAATTAATTTATTATTGGGTGATCCAATAAGTGAAAAGAATAGCTTGGGTGACCCAAGTGTGATTGAATTGGTTGTGAGTGAATCCAACCAACTGTGACATGTGTGACGCATGTAAGAAATGTGTGAGTTTTATTGTGAGTGAATCCAATCAACTCTTCTGAATTAATTCTTGAAGATAGTTGGTTGTGAGTGAATCCAACCAGCTGTGACACGTGTGGTGTACTCTGTGAATATGTTACAGGTATATATTTTATCATATTTTTGATGAATTAATAATCGTACAAAAATATGTTTAATTTAATTTGTGCAAGATTCAGCTTAATGGAATGTGCAAGTTGGCACAAGATTAATGTATAGGTGTAAATGTGCACAAAGTCATTTTTTGTAACAAGGCCCACTAGAGATTTTATTTAGGCAAAGGTTTTTATATGTATAAACCTTAGGAGACTTCATATGGTTAAAAATGTGTAAAGCAATACCCCAAAAGTGAGAAAAGGAAGCCCACTTTGTACGCTCACCTATTCTTAGCTCCTTGGGCTATTTTTATGAAATAAAATTCTCTAAATGGTCATGTCGTGGAAGTGGAGCTACACGGCATGGGGGGGAGATTGCACCCAATCTTGTCTTGAAGGTTCTGTTATTCGTTCTCTGTTGTCTTATGTTATGCTATGTGATTTGATTTTTCAATTAAATTCAAGTCTTTGTTTTAATTTTTGATATATTTTATGAGTTTTTAATTATTTCTTCAAGAAGATTAAAGGGTCTCGTAACAGTGGTATCAGAGCTTTGGTTTAATTTAATTTTCTTGAAGGCGGTCAAAAACTTGTGGACAAAGAGGTGAAAGAGACAAAAACAGAGGTGACTTTAGTAAATTGTTTTAAATTTAAATTGAAGAAGAACACGTTTATGGATTTATGTTTATGCATGTTTGAAAGAAGGCTTGTTTTTAACCATTAGATAATCAATCTCTATCACTCTATTACCCAAAGAGTAAAGCAAGGTAGAAAACCATTAGTGGGTTTGTAAAAACCACAAAACCACTTGTAATTTCACTAATCCTTTTCATAATATGTCCGTACTTATTGAATCAGCAAAGAGAGGAGCATGGAGAACCATAGCCAGATTGTTAAACTGCTGCAACTACATGAAATCCATCATGGAAAGATGAGAATTGCTCAGAGGATTTGTTTTTCAAAATTACTTTTGGGATTTTAATTTGCTCTTCCTCCATTCAGCTCCGGGCATAAATCTCTTTACCCAAGTTTGTGTGGGTAAGCTAGAAAATATAAATGCATATATATAATTTAGTTATTTTCTCTCCACCCACCGTCCTTCACGAGCAGCAGACGGCGTATCCCATTCGCTGATGGCAGACGCATCCCCTCTCTCCTATGGGTGGCAGCAAACGCATGGGGGCTGGTTTATTTTTAATTTTATTTTTCCCTTTTTCTCTCAGTCGCACTAGGCGCCTTCTTTTCCTTCCAGCTGGCCGCGATCTTTTTTTTTTCCAGCCCGTTAAGAGGTTTATTAAAACATTTTAAAATGAAAGCTTTTGTATATATATATATATAAGAGCATTGTAAGCTTTTATTATTAAGCTTAATTAAAAGCTTTATACACTTTTAATAATGAAGCTTACAAAAGGGCTGCGCATGACTTTTTTTTTACAAGAGCTTATTAAGCTTTTATTAAAGCTACATTCTTTAACTTTACTAAAGTGTTATAAGCTTTAGTAAAAGAGCTTTCTTAAGCTTTGATAAACCCCTTTACAACAAACTTTATATATATATATATATATATATATATATATGGCTCCTCCTCTCGACGCCAACAACTGGTTTCGTTTTCTTTCTCATCTCCTCCACACTCACAGCCATGCATCGGTAGCTCAAATTTCGTCTTTCTTGTCCACAATATGCGCTGCCAAACCATGATTCCAAAGAGAATTAAGGCATCATTTACTTTTTCAGATCGCACAAGCTTTGTTAAAAGCTTAAAAGAAAAAGATTGGAAAAGAAAGATTTGTTGAAAACTTCAAAAGCTTTAACTTTTGGGAGTAAGACCTTATTTAAAGGCTTAGAAGAGACCCTAAATTCTTTGTTCCAGACTAATTGTTTTTGTAATGCAGAGATTACAATATTTTCAGGATATTTATAACAATGTATGAAAGTTCAAGAGTTTTCATATTTTTGTGCTATTTGAACACCACTTTTATTGTCTATTCTCAACTCATCACACCTTGAGGTAATTTTTCTTATCTGTGATTATTAATTGCATCAGATATATGTATATTTGTTTATCTAATATTTTACCATGTAGATGTGCTTCCCCAACATCATGTGAGTACATATTCAACCCATTCATTAATTGCTTTGTGTGTTTAAGATTGACACTAATTAATTCGAGATGTATGAATATGTATGAATCCTGGAACTATATTTAAATTTTTTGGTACCACATAGCATTTCTTTTTCAGAATGACTCTATCACTCACAAGTAAGTTCCTCTATTTTTCATAATTAAAATATCACATATACTTGTGATATTTGTGACCTTTTAATGATGTATTTTGTAGCAAGGTTAATCGACACTTGCAAGTAAGTTCCTATCCTTCATAGCTTAGTAAATAATTCTTCAAATATTTCTAAATAAGTCTTATCTTTCAGACGGTGACTCAAACACATTCCAAGTAAGTTTCTCATCCCTATTCTTATAACAGTGATCATGCTTAAATATTCATTGTTTGATAAAACTTCAAGATTTTATTTCTTATAAAGTCATAATTATATATAACCATAGTTACGTATGGAATAATAATTATATTTCAATCCATTCGCATTCTTCTCATTTTTCTCAATGTAAAGTATCATTACAGTCGAATATATAAAAAGGTACAACTCTCTACGCTTGAGTTTCGTGTATATTATTTAAGTTTATTTCAACTTCAAAGGTAAATTAACCTTTCATCATCCAGACTTGTTTCATCTACTTTTGGTTTATAATCTCACGTATCCTTAAGTGTTAAAATTATTTTGACAGATAATTTCAATGACACCAACAATGGAGGTATGTATACATGTTCACCTTCTTTTATACAACTTTTTCATAAGTTTTTCTATAATCTCTATCTAATTAATAAACCTTACATTAAGATTAGTTCAAGTTCAATAAAATAAATGAAATTTCTAGATAGATAAAAATTACGTTGGAATTTAAGTTTCAGAGAGAGCTGGCCACTCCGCCGCCTCTCAAACTTTTATTCTGAAGGAAGTAATGTATGAAATTAATTTGGTGGTATGGGACATCAGATTGGTTTCATATACTTACTCCAGATACATTTATGTCTTCTATCTTTCTACCATCCTATGTGTGTACATACAACGCGTCTCTGTGGTATGGGAAACATAGACTCGTCTTACATACATTTATTTGATTAGTTCATTGCATATGCATTTAGTGTAGATCTAGTCTTCCACACCAATCATAAAGCCATCATCTCATGCATTTATGCTACCGTGCATCGGGGACATCCATATATGGCATGCTTTTGTGCCCTCACTGTTTGTTTTAGTTGGCGCGTATGGAGGGGTGATTCCCTAGGTACTTACACCTGGCAAACATATGTGTGGCTGCCTTCACTGTTTGTTTCAGTTGGTTTGTATAATGGAGGGATGATTCCTTGGGTACTTACACTAGCAAACATGTGTATGGCTATTATTTGATTATCTATGGGTTATCTATATCTTTGGACGACGTGGATACCGTCTGAGTATAGCGACGAGAAGTGCGAGGATACCGATTGAGGTGTCGCACTGCATGAGATGTGCGAGGGTACCGATTGAGGTGTCGCACTATACGGGTGGATTGTGCAGTGGTGTGAAGATGATGATCATTTTTATTTTGTATTAAACTTTTTGTACATGTTATATTGATTTGATAATCACTGTGATGATCACCAACTTTGGTGTCGCACAAGTTTTCTTGATTGGTATTCCATATCCATGAGAACCTCTAAGCCATGCCTTTGTGCCTCTGAGAGCCATGTTTGGACCTCTAAGTTTACCTTGTAGGTTATGACATCAACAATCTTGTTCTCTTAACATTTTTCTTACGCAATTGAGGACAATTGTTTCCTCAAATGGGAGGACTGTTTTACAGGTATATATTTTATGATATTTTTGATGAATTAATAATCGTACAAAAATATGTTTAATTTAATTTGTATAGGATTCAGCTTAATGGAATATGCAAGTTGGCACAAGATTAATGTATAGATATAAATATGCACAAAGTCATTTTTTGTAACAAGGTCCATTAGCAATTTTATTTTGACAAAGGTTTTTATATGTATAAACCTTAAGAGACTTCATATGGTTAAAAATGTGTAAAGAAATACCCTGAAAGTGAGACAAGGAAGCCCAATTTGTATGCTCATCTATTCTTAGCTCCTTGGGCTATTTTTATGAAATAAAATCCTCTAAATACTCATGTCATGGTGGAAGTGGAGCTACACGGCATGGGGGGGAGGAGAGAGAGAGAGAGAGAGAGAGAGAGAGAGAGAGAGAGAGAGAGATTGCACCCAATCTTGTCTTGATGGTGATGTTATTCTTTCTCTCTTGTCTTATGTTATGCTATGTGATTTGATTTTTCAATTAAATTCAAGTCTTTGTTTTAATTTTTGATATATTTTATGAGTTTTTAATTATTTTCTTCAAGAAGATTAAAGGGTCTCGACAGAATACATGTGACGCGTATAAAAACATTGTGAGTAAATCCAATGTAGTAAATTCGATCAACTTTAAGACACATGTGATGCGTGTGAGGACATTAGGAGTGAATCCAATATGGAAACGATTAATGTGTTTGATCACTCGTGTGTGCTGATAGTTACAGCCGAGGATGGTTGTCTTATCAAACGGGAGGACTATCATGGGAGTGAGATTTTTTAAAATATTTTATCATGGGAGTGAATCCAATTAATTATGTGTGATGCATGCATGGTTCATGTGTGAAGCACGGTAGTGAATGATTTTCATTTGCTAGAATTATTTTTGTGAGTGATTCCAAAGTAATTGTGATCTAACATTGTGGACTATGTTGAGTATAGACCATGAGTTTGGAATAACTAAGGTGGACATTGGACGAGATTATCTAGTCGAGCACATGTTTGCTAAATATTTAATTTTGTATGGTTTGGCTCATTGTACATATGTTAGGCAAGGTTTATTTTTTATGAGATACTTTAAAAGCATTGGACTAAGGTTCAATTTTGTAAAAGCCCAATTTTGGAAAAACTATGCTATTCATGGCTCCAAGGGCTAAATTTATGAAATATGATTTAAATACTACGTGTGGAAGTGGAGCCACACACTTAGAGGGGAGAGATTGCACCTAATCTTGTGTTCTTTGATTTTTTATGTTTTTGTTTTATGCTATCGTGATGATGATTTATTTCTTCTATTATTCAAGTTGTGAAATATTTTAACTTCCATGTACCATGGTCCTATAACAATGTGATGATGATTTATTTTTTCTATTATTCAAGTTGTGAAATATTTTAACTTCCATGTACCATGGTCCTGTAACAATGGTATTAGAGCACTAAAAATTTAAGATTTAAATTTGGGTCATGGAGAGTTGAAGAAAAATCAAGAAATTGATTTTTAGTCAAAGGTTATTGGCTTTGGCTTGGAGCAAATTTAAAGGCTTTTCAATAAATTCAAAAAAATGCACTAGAAGTGGAGAGTTCTACAAAAAGCCTCAAAAATTGAAGAAGAGAAGGTAAAGCTAATTTTCAAGCTAAAAACTAATTTTCAAGCTAAAATTTTGAAAAAGAGGCACTAAGGTATGAAAAGTTGCATTTCTTTTATCCAAAGGACAAGAACATTAGTAATGGTTAGTGACCAAACCTGGAAAACCACTCTCCAAATCCACCTTTCCATAAAAAAGCGGTTTTCTGATTTCTTTGGCCTCTTGTGAATCCGTTTGTATGGATGGAAGGGAAGGGTGATTGAGCTCCATAGCAAGTTTGCTAAACCAGTGGACATGCCCAAGATGTATAATGGACGGTCGGTAAGGCTTCTAGTTTTCAATTTTCTCCTACTGAATTAGTAAATTGCTGAAGCGCAGCCTGGTGATTTAAAACCCAAAATTTTATTTATTTTTTTAAACTCTTTTCCTTCTCTTCTCTCCCTCCAATTCGACATGGCGGGCTTCTGTTTTCCTCTCTTCACACTTAATCGGCGTTGCGCGCTGTCGTGGGGTTCCCCTTTGTGCGTCGTTTTACAGGCTGCGACAGCCGCGTGAAGCTTTTGCAAAGCTTACTAAACCTAGTAAAGCTTTAAACTTAAAGCTTTGATAATAAAGCTTATACTTAAAAAAGCTTTGAAAATATTTATCATTCTCTCTACTCTTTCTAATCCAAACAGCGGGCGACAGTGAACTTCAAGGTTTTATTTTTATTTTTTAATTTAAAAAACAATCTCTGTGCGCTGCGCCGTCTAGGCCGTGGGGGTAGCTATTGGTTGGAGAAGTTTTTTTATTATTAAGCTTTTATAATAAGCTTTTAATTAAAAGCTTAGTATTAAAGCTTTTACTTTCTTTCTTTTTTTAAAGGGCTTACTATTTACTTCATAAGCTTATAAAAGCTTAACTTCAAAGGGATACAAGGGTTTCACGAACACAATTCAAGGGAAAATTTTCACAAATTGTAGAAAAATTAATGGAACTTTTTCATATTATTTGGAAGCCTCTTGTAACAAATATTTTCGGCGTTATTTCTCAGCAATATTTGTTGCCATATATATATAGGCAGTGATGTGTGTGAACACACTTAGGACCGACGGGGTACTTTTTCCCTCTTTAGGATGTTTTTTCCCCCGGCTTGTATATACGCCCATCCTTCTAGGGCTAACTTATCTTTGTACA
Source organism: Cibotium barometz (assembly GCF_041138505.1). Taxonomy (NCBI): domain Eukaryota; kingdom Viridiplantae; phylum Streptophyta; class Polypodiopsida; order Cyatheales; family Cibotiaceae; genus Cibotium; species Cibotium barometz. Next base: position 287,152 of record NC_141098.1, on the reverse strand, counting down.
TTGACACAATCTAATACACTTTGTGTTGTGTGCATTCTTGCTTCTTCTTCTCCAAGCTTTGTGTGCTTTCCTGCAACCATAATTCCAACAATTGGTATCAGAGCAGGCATCGGCTCCCAGGGCTACACCGTCAGCACCCTCCGACTCACGTTCTCCGATTGAGGTGCGTTCTCAGAATTTGCATCTGAGATCGTTTCGGGCTCCGTTTTTGCATTTCAAGTTCTGCACAGGTGTTTTCGTCATTTTCTGCAGAAATTTCGACAGTGCAGTTTTCTGCAAAACAGGCATACGTACTCTATTGTGGACCGTGCTACATAGCACGAGTTGTTTTCTATTCAGTCTTTGCTTCATTACAGGCAGCTTTTGCATCAGTTTCAGTCAGTGGCCATGGCTGATAACAGCAATGATGTATTTCGCATGTTGTCTGCTGAAGACAAACTGGATGGAAACAGCAACTACCCACTTTGGGCATACATGATGCAGCATGTTTTGGTTGCAAAAGGAGTGTGGAACATTGTGCAGGGTATGGATGTACGTCCAGGTTCTGTGGATGTAGGATCTGTTGAGGATGTTGCAGGTTCTAGCAGCTCTACTGTTGGTGCTGTTTTACCCACTGCTGAACAAGCTCGTTGGGATGGTAAAGATGCGCAGGCTTATGCCTTGATTGCACTTTCTGTCAAACGTAACATCACCCCACATATTCGTTCAGCTAAAACAGCAAAACAGGCTTGGGATATTCTAGCTGGTTTGTATGCAGGTCGTAACGAGGCAAAAATCGCTTACCTGCGTAAAGAGCTAGAATTGAAGATTATGCAAGAAGATGATGACATGAATGTTTTTCTTGCTGAGATTAAAGATCTCAAAGAACAGTTGATTTCTGCAGGTGAGATTATTCCTGATCATTCTCTTGTGCAGACTGTTCTTGATGCTTTACCTGAGACATATCAGACTTTTGCTTCCACATGGAGACTTCTTAATGAGGACAGACCTGATGCTGTCAAGTATGATACTTTAGTCAACAAGCTCTTGCAAGAAGCGCAGTCCAGGCAAAACAGGGCCAGGCAGCGTGCAGTTGATCAAGCATTTATTGCTGCCCAGCAGCAGAGAAGAAGTGGTAAGGCAGCCCCTTCCACTGTTTCTTCTCCTATTAGTAGGTCTGCAACTTCTTCTCCTTCCACATGTAGTAACAATAAGTCTGAGAAGGCTCTTGATAAAGGCAAGAAAAAGACCAGGTGCAACTATTGTAAGGCAAATGATCATGTCATTAAGAATTGCCCTAAGCTAAAGGCTAAAGAGGCAAAGAAGAAAGAGTCAAATGCAGCCACAATAGCGGATGCTTCTACAAATGCAGATTCTGCAAATGTTGTGCAGGATACAGAATGGGCGTTTAGCGTGTATTGCCAGTATGACCCATCTGTACATGATGCATGTTTGGCAGTTTCTGTTGACTCTCATGTTTGGTATTTTGACAGTGGTGCTACAAAGCACATTACCTCGCATCGTGATATGTTCACTTCTCTTGAGGCTGTCCCTAATGGGAATACTGTCACATGTGCCAATAATGCTTCTTACCCAGTGAAGGGCGTTGGTAAAATTATGCTTACTGCTGCAAATGGCAGCGCTTTCACACTTTCAGATGCTTTGTATGTGCCAGGGATAAAGAAGAATCTATTGTCTGTCTCTGCGCTTGCTAGACTTGGATTTGTAGTCAAATTTGTGGATGACAGATGTACTGTTCATGATTTGACTTTTGGTGATACGATTATTGCATCTGGAACCTTGTTTCGTGGGCTGTATAGGCTCAATTCTTATGACAAGTGTGTGGAAGATTCAGCAAATGCAGTTTCTGATGAAAAGGCAGTTTCAGATGCAAAACTATGGCATGCTCGTTTTGGTCATCTGAACTTTGCTAGTTTGCTGCGTTTGCAGAAATTTGATATGGTTGCTTCATTGCCCCCTCTTGAGGCACCATTGAAACATGTTTGTGAAGGCTGTATTTTGGGCAAAATGCAGCGTTCTGCGTTTCCAAAGGATGGTTCTGTGCGGGCCACTCGCAAATTGCAGCTTGTACATAGTGATGTATGTGGGCCTATGCAAACTCCGTCATTTGGTAAACACTTGTACTTCGTGACTTTCATTGATGATTACTCAAGGCATGCATGGATATATCCACTGAAGACAAAGTCCGAAGTGTTATTGTGCTTCAAACAGCTTTTTCTTATGGTTGAAAATGTATCCAATTGTACTGTGGGCACCCTCCGTACTGATCGAGGGGGGGAGTACATGTCTAAAGAGTTTGATGCATTTCTGGCTAGTCGTGGGATAAAACACCAATGTACAGTGCCATATACCCCTCAGCAAAATGGTGTTGCTGAGAGGAAAAACAGGTCACTTATGGAGATGGCACGATGTATGGTCAAGAGCCAAGCTTTGCCACATGCGTTTTGGCTTGAGGCTGTCATGTGTGCTGCATATGTACTCAACAGGTGTCCCACTAAGGCCTTGCAGTCTATTACTCCATATGAAGCTTGGCATGGCAGGAAGCCTTCTATTGGTCACTTGCGTGTCTTTGGTTGCTTGGCCTATGCTTTAGTGCCTGTGCAACAACGCAGAAAATTGGATGATAAGGCTGTCAAATGCATTTTTGTTGGTTACAGTGCTGAAAGCAAAGGTTACAGATTGTATCATCCACAGTCAAAGCGTATCTTGATTAGTCGAGATGTTGTTTTTGTAGAAGATGCTGTGCAGCCTTTGTTATCATGTACCAAAGAGACAGGTGTGAGCTCACGGGATGTATTTGATACATTGTTGCCTCTGTTTACAGGTGGGAATTCAAATGTAAGTCCTAATGAGGCAAATATTCAGCCTATGCAGATTTCAAACGACATCATAGATCAGCCTATTTCTGATGCAGATTTACAGGATGTAATTCATGAGGATAGGGCTGAAAATGAGCAGGCTAGAGGTATGCCTAAATGGCTGGTGCAAACCTTGCGTGATAGTAAGATTGATGCACATATGCCTAGTCGTACTCGTTCAGGTTTTCAGCATGCCTCTTATGCATCAGATTGTTATGCTTTGGCTGTGTCTAGTATGTGTGAAGAGGAAGAACCTCTTTCATTTGATGAGGCACAAAATTCAGAAAATTGGTTGGCTGCAATGCAAAGTGAATATGATGCTATAATGAAGAATGGTACATGGTCTTTGTGTGATTTGCCTATTGGTAAAAAGGCCATTGGATGTAAGTGGGTTTTTAAGTTGAAACGAAAGCCAGATGGCAGTGTTGATTGCTATAAGGCTAGACTTGTTGCAAAGGGTTATGCTCAAGAAAAGGGCATTGATTTTGATGAGACCTTTGCTCCCACTTGTCGTATGACTACCATTCGTAGCATTTGTGCATTGGCAGCTCATAATGGTTGGAATGTACATCAGCTGGACATAAAGACTGCGTTCTTAAATGGAGATTTGCATGAGGAGGTGTATGTATCGCAGCCTCGTGGTTTTGTTCAAAGAGGGCAGGAAAACAAAGTGTGCAGGTTAAAAAAGGCTTTATATGGTTTAAAGCAAGCTCCACGAGCTTGGTATGAAAAAATACATGCATATTTGACTGCACATGGGTTTCAGAATAGTCCAACAGAAAGCACTTTGTATGTTAAACGTGTAGATGGTGTACATCTAATCATTGCTCTCTATGTCGATGACATGCTGCTCAGAGGACCAAATGAGAGTCATATTGCTGATTTTAAGGCTGATTTGAATGCCTCTTTTGAGATGTCAGATTTGGGGCATTTGCATCATTATTTGGGGATACAATTTAAGCAGTGTGATGGAGGTATTGCTTTGTGTCAGACAAAGTATATTGAGACATTGTTGCGGAGATTTGGCCTTGAAGACTGCAAGCCTATTGCTACTCCAATGGAGACAGGTTTGAAGTTGAGTCTTCATGATGCTGGAGATCACTTTGATGTCACACTCTATCAGACAGCTGTTGGTTGCCTCATTTATGTATGCATTACGAGGCCGGACATTCAGTTTGCAGTCTCACAGGTGAGCAGGTTTATGCATAGCCCAGGGTCTCAGCATTGGAAGGCAGTTAAACGCATCTTTCGCTACTTGAGTGGCACCATACATCTTGGGTTGTTTTATCCCAAGGGGGGATCGTTGCCGCCAGATTTACATGCTTTTTCGCACTCAGATTGGGCTGGTTGCTATGACACAAGAGTGTCCACAAGTGGTTTTTGTTTCATGCTCGGTAGCTCATGCATATCTTGGTTGAGCAAGAAGCAACCTACTGTGGCCACTTCTAGTTGTGAAGCTGAGTACAAGGCAGCTTTCACAGCTACGGTTGAGTGTGTGTGGCTCAAACGGCTTATGGCTGACTTGGGTGTTGGACAAGAGTCTGCCACCTCTATCTTCACTGACAGTCAGAGTGCATTGGCAGTTGCGAGAAACCCAGTTTTTCATGCTCGCACAAAGCACATTGAGGTGCATTATCACTATGTCAGGGAGAGACTCTCAGCAGGAGAGATCAGCTTGGCCTATGTGCCAACACAGGACAACCTCGCCGATCTTTTCACAAAGGCGCTTCCTCGTGAGAAGTTCGAAGCTTTCCGCAAAGCTTTGGGCTTGCTTCCCTTTGTGGACTAATCTACTTCGGGCATGGCACTCCTCTATACATGAGTGCCAGCTCTCGTTCACACCATCACTCCCAGGGGGGATTTGTTGCCATATATATATAGGCAGTGATGTGTGTGAACACACTTAGGACCGCCGGGGCACTTTTTCCCTCTTTAGGAGGTTTTTTCCCCCGGCTTGTATATACGCCCATCCTTCTAGGGCTAACTTATCTTTGTACATTGACACAATCTAATACACTTTGTGTTGTGTGCATTCTTGCTTCTTCTTCTCCAAGCTTTGTGTGCTTTCCTGCAACCATAATTCCAACAATATTTGTGAAGATCTTTCAAAGCGGCTTTGAACGAGCTTATTTTTAAACTGTTGACATCAAGGCGATAATTGAATTACTATTTTTATTGGACACCACCGACTTCGGGCGCTTCAACAACTCTTCTTTCGAAATACACAAGAGTCAGATAAGTTTGCTAACTTTTCTATTTTATTTCTGCATTTCCATAATATTTTACTTGTTTCTTCTACAATGGCAATCTATCCATAACCACCTACTATCCAAGATCAAGTAAATACACTTCAAGCTCACTTATTGAGTGAGAAGAGGCAAAGAGTGTTGGAATTAGGGTTAGGGTTGCAACAATGCACACACACAAGATAGAGAAGCTTGAGAGCACACAAACTCACTAGATTAGAATGAACAAATGTGTGTCATATACAAAAGATAAGTACACACCCTAAAATGAGTAGATAAAAGGGTGTACATACGCATTGGGAAAAAAACCTCCTAGTGAGAGAAAAAGTACCCCGGCAGTCCTAAGTGTGTTCACACATATCACTACCATATAATGCTACAAATCTCCCCTGGAGTAATGATGTGAACATGTACAAGGTATGGTCGATCAATCCTGAAAAGGAAGTAAGCCCAAAGCTTTACGAAAAGCTTCAAACTTTTCACAAGGAAGAGCGTTTGTGAATAAATCTGCCATGTTATCATGTGTAGACACATAGACCAAGCTAATCTCTGACGTAGAGAGTCTTTTCCTGACATAAATGGTAATGGACCCAATGTGCTTAGTGCGAGCATGAAACACTCGGTTCCTCGCAACTACTAATGCGCTCTATCTGTCAGTGAAAATCATAGTGTTAGATGACTGTCCAACACCCAAATTAGCTACTATAAGACGTCTGAGCCACACACACTTAACTGTTGCTGTAAAAACTACCCTGTACTAAGCTTCACAGCTGGAAGTGGCCACTGTAGGCTTCTTCTTGATGAGCCATGATATACATGAATCACTAAGGCAAAAGCAAAACCCAGTAGTGGACACTTGTGTGTCATAACATCTAGCCCAATCTGAATCACTAAAAGCATGCAGCTGTGACTCGCCCCCTTTTGGATAAAACAATCCAAAATATTGAGTACCCTGTAAATAGCGAAAAACCCGCTTAATAACTTGCCAATGCTTTGTACCTAGGCTATGCATAAATCTGCTCAACTGTGAGATTGCATACTATATATTTGGCCTTGTGTTGTATACATAAAGAAGGGATCCAACAGCCTATTGATACAAACTAGCATCAAAAGAGTCTCATGCATCTTGAAGACTAAGTCAAGTACCTGTCTCCATAGGTGTAGCCACAGGTTTATAGTCTTCAAGATTAAACCTCTTCAATGGCTTCTGTATATATTTAGACTACAGCATAACAATGCCATCATTGTGCTGCATAAACTGAATCCCCAAATAGTAATACAATGGCCCCAAATCTGACATCTCAACTGCAAATGAGCCTTTAAAGGCTAAAATTTGATCTATATCGGGTCCCATGCGCGGTATGTCATCAACGTATAGAACGATGACCAAAAATGTGTCCTTACTCCTCTTCACATAGAAGGTACTCTCTGTTGGACTGCTGCAAAAATCATTTGCAACTAAGTATGTATGAATCTTCTCATACCATGCTCTAGGAGCTTGCTTAAGGCCATAAAGAGCCTTTTTTAACCTGCATACTTTAGACTCTTCTCCTTTCACAACAAAACCAGGAGGCTGCGATACATACACTTCCTCATGTAAATCACCATTCAAGAATACAGTCTTAATGTCCAACTGATGTACATTCCACCCATGATGTGCTACCAAAGCAATGAGACACCTAATGGTAGTCATACGAGATGTTGGTAGTACAAAGGTCTCATCATAGTATGCCCTTTTGCTGGGCATACCCCTTTGCAACAAGTCTAGCCTTGTAGCGATCAATGCTACCACATCTGTATTACGTTTTAACTTTTAAACCCACTTAGTACCAATGGTCTTCTTGCCATGAGGTAGATTTATCAAATACCAGGTGCCATTCTTGAGTATAGAGTTATACTCATCCTACATAGCATGCATCCAATGATCATCATCCTATGCTTCCTCAAAGGAAACAGGTTCCTCCTCATTCCATAAAGTAGAAATGAGAACATGATCCACATAAGAATAATCTACATGATGATGAGAACCTGCACGAGTTCTGTTAGGTAAAGGACCTGCCAACTTGCTATCCCTCACAATGTCTGCACAAGCCATTTTGGCATACACCTAGATTTTTCTATGGTTGCTCTCTCCTCATCCAATCAATAATTGCCTCATCAAAAGGCTGATTTGTAGGCTAATTTTTCACCTGCAAAAGGCTGAATTTCAGCACTTAGTTGAGCATTCAATTGCTCTACACATGGCTGCCCTCTATTAAACAAAGGTAGGAGTGAATCAAACATGTCTTGTGAGCATACATTGTGCTGTTTTTTGCATGAAAGCATGGGCTGAACTAAGTTTTTGACAAAAACATCTCTACTTACCAAAATCCACTTTGAGGCTGGATGGTAGAGTCTATATCCCTTGCTTTCTATATTGTATCCCACAAACATGCCTTTAACTGCCTTATCATCAAGCTTACTGTGTTGTTGCTCAGGCACAAGAGCATAAGCAAGACAACCAAAAACATGAAAAATGAGCCACAGAAGGCTTCCTGCCATGCCAAGCTTCATAAGGAGTTTTAGACTACAAGGCCTTGGGCATTTGTTCAACACATAGTTTACGCACATAGTTGCCTCTAACCAATAACCATGAGGTTAATCTTAGGCTTTCACCATACATTGTGCATCTCCATGAGAGACATGTTCTTCGTCTCAGCCACACCATTTTGCTTAAGTGTGTATGGCACTGTACATTGATGCCTTATGCCTTTTCCAGCCATATATGCATGAAGCAGAGAAAGAAGGTGATAAGCCTAAAAAGGATGGCAAGTGTCACTATTTTGCAGGAAACCAGGGCACTACATACATGAGTGCAAGAAAAGGCTAGAGAAGGAGAAAAAGAAAGAATCGAGCATGGTTGTGGTTGATGCATCTGCACCAAGTGCAGAGAAGAAGGAAACTGCAAGTTTTGCTCAAGATGATTGGGCATGGACTGTACATTGTAGTTATGACCCTTCTGTTCATGATGTATACATGTCAGTGGGGCAGAATTGGATGCTTGGTACTTTGATAGTGGTGCTAGTTAGTACATTACGTCATAAAAAAATTTGTTCTCATCTCTAGAATCTATCCCAAGTGCAGGAACCGTCACATGTGCAAATGATTCCTCACATCTTGTCAAAGGAGTTGGTAGAGTTGTGCTCATTGCTGCAAATGGGGGCACATTTACTCTTTCTAAAGTTTTATATGTGCTAGGCATTAAGAAGAACTTGCTGCTGTCAGTTTTAGCCTTAGCCTTGTTAGGCTTGACGGTGAAATTTATGGATGATAGATGTATAGTTCATGATAGAAATGATGGTTATTCTATCATTACCTCAAGTACCTTGTTTCATTGCCTCAAGTACCTTGTTTCATGGCCTATACAAGATGGATGTATTTGAAAAGTTGCAGCATGATGCTTGCTCAGTATCTACGACTCATGCTATGAGTGATGTAGAATTATGGTATGCACGATTTGGCCATCTGAATTATGGTAGTTTGTTACGCCTTCAAAGGCATGATATGGTGTCTGAGTTGCCAACTCTTGAGATCCCTACTAGACATGTATATGAGAGGTGTATTCTTAGTAAAATGCATCGGGCATTATTTCCAAAAGATGGATCTGTGAGAGCTGTTAGCTTATACATAGTGATATATGTGGTCCTATGAGGACACCATCTATTGGGGGATATCTCTACTTCATCACTTTTATTGATGATTACTCTAGATATAGCTGGGTGTATCCATTAAAGCAGAAGTCAAAGGTTTTTATGTACTTTAGGCACTTCGTATCCATGGCTGAAAATGCATGTGAATGTAAAGTTGTGTTGGAGCTATATATATCACACCCTAACTTGACCTAGATCTCACCTATATATACAAACTCATAATCAATTATGAACTAGTCTTTTGGGAGTATATATGGTGTAACTCTCTTCCTTCTTCTCTTCTCTTCATGTTTGAATATCTACAAGGATACAAAAATACATTTTGTACAAGTTTAATTATTCAGGGCGTGAGTGTGAAAAATATTAATCTCCAAAGCATGAAGTTGCAACAACTCCAAGTTCTCCACGTAATGATGTGAATCGAGCTTCACGCAGTCCTTTGGTGAATATGTCTGCAAATCATCTGATCTGTGGGGCAATTCTCAATCATTATTGATCCTTTCTTCACTTCATGTCGAACATAATGATAATGAATAGCAATATGCTTGGATTTTCTATGTAGAACATAATCCTTAGCAAGACTAATGGCACTTTGATTGTCACATCTAAGTGGAGTACTTGACAATAATGGATGTCCAAGATCAACAAGTAATTGAAGAAGCCATACCAATTCACGAGCTGCTAAAGATGCAACTACTCAGATTCGATTGTAGAGACTGCAACATAATGCTGTTTCTCGCTAGCCCAAGAAATTAAGCAACCATTAACAAAGAAACAATTTCCACTTGTAGATCGCATAGACGAGTGAGAACTTGCCCAGTCAACATCTGAATAACCAAGAAGACATAAAGAACCCGAGAGAGAGAATTCTTGTTGGCGGCGGCGATAGATGAGTCCAAAGTCTTTAGTGCCTTTCAAATATTTAAGAATACACCAATGCCCAATAGAAGGAGAAGCAAGATGTTGCCCCAAGAAATTAGCCGCGCAAAGAGAATATCTGGTCTAGTGTTTAAGCCAACAAATTGTAAATAGCCAATGAGATTAGCATAAGGTTGGAGTATTTGTAGAATGAGCATTGACCAGACCAAATTTTTCAATAATATGGTCAATGAATTTTGATTGATGAAGAAACAAGATACCTTTCTGGCCACGATAGCGCTAAACTTGAATACCAAGATGAGAGTGAATCTCACCAAGATCCACCATCTCAAAAGCCCGATGACAAAATCTTCTCTGTGAGTTGCATAAAGTCAAGATTATTAGAAACAAGTATGGTATCATTGACATATAGAGCAAGAATAATAAATAGAATACCTTCGCACCTTGATATATATATGAGGATCAGAGAAACAAGAGATAAAAGCTTTTGATGTGAGGAAGAGATCAATTTTGATATACCAAGAACGTGATGCCTGCTTTAAACCATAAAGAGCACGATGAAGACGACACACAAGATGTTCCTTGTGCCAGGAATTGAAAATCCTTCTGGCTGTTCCATATAAGTCTCTTCTTTGAGATCACCATTAAGAAAAGCAGTTTTCACATCCATTTGATGAATCTCCAAATCAAAATGAGTAGCAAATGCCAAAAGGACATGTCATGCGAACAACAGGGAAAAATGTATCATGATAATCAACGCCTGCAACTTGTGATATCCTTTTGCCCAAATGAGCTTTGAACTTATCAAAAGATCCATCAGCCTTTGTCTTTGTTTTATATACCCATTTGCACTTGATAGGAACACGATTAGGAGCCAAATCAGTAAGAACCCATGCACCTTTGGAAATCAAAGAATCATATTCAGCTTGCATAGCCTCCTGCCAGTGATCCTTTTGTGGAGAAGAGATAGCTTCTATATAAGTTGCCAGATCTTCATGAATATTCATAGCATTATCAAAACTGTCATCATAGACATGATTTGAGCCATGTTCAATATCAATGGGAAGATCAATGTATATATCAAGATTATCACTAGAATCCTTCGTAGAGTCTTTAGAATCCTTTATAGGAGAAGAAGGATGCACAAAATCTTGAGAGATACAATGATTATCAAACAGAAAAGAAAAAGCAGTGAGTAAGGATTTTGTATCATCAGAATCCTTACTAGACCATGTACCTCCTATCGATCGTTCATCGAATAGAGCATCATGGCGACTGATGGATGACTTTCTGACAAGTAGGAAAATAAAATTTGTATCCTTTAGAATTATCAGAATATCCAATAAATATAACTTTCAAACCAGGAGGATCCAACTTTTGTCACGTTTCTTTTGGCACGTGAATATAAGTAATGCATCCAAAGGTGCGAAAATGTGATACAGAAGGAGTTTTCCCTGTCCAAATTGTAATGGGAATTCTACTTGAGGATTCTGATTTTGGCTTATAGCCACCATGCGAAGAAGCTTTATCTTTGCCTTTCTGATTGGCAACAAAAGCTTGGTCACCAACTCGCATATTAGATCTGCTTTGCCTAGACTGCTCTTCTTGCAAGAGTACTGAAACCAGCTCATCAAATGTAAGGGCATTTGGATTTCCCTTCATCATGAGTCTAAGGATAGAGGCAAAACTCTGATAAGAATCTAGCAATGCATTGAGATCTGTGGGCACCAATGTACTATCAGGATATATCTCATCCACACTAACAAGCTGCTCCTTAAAGTCTTTGATCTTAGTCAATAAGTTGTCCATTAAGTCTCCCTCATTCATGTGCTTAGACTCCAACTGTTTACACAAATATGCAACACGTGCTTCATTGCGCACCTTATAATGCAATAAGTGCATCCCATGCCTGTTTTGAAGTCTTACATGACCAAATATGTGAAATAATGCTTCGCTTCACAGAAAGTGCAAGCAATGCATGTGCTTGTGCATCTCTTCCATCCCATCTCGTTTGAGCAGGAGTGGGAGGTATTGGTGGTGCATGTGGAGGAGCCACATCTGTATCATATTCTACTTCAGATGTACCTGCAGCACCTAGTTGCACTAGTAGTTGTGAAACAGGACGAGTTTCACTATGCCACTGACCATATTCTAAAAGCCTTTAGCAACCAGTACATGCCTCATCCTATAGGACCACAATGGGTAGTTATCCCATCAAGTTTGTCTTCAAAAGATAACATGTTGAACACATCACTACTGCCAGCATGACTTTCTATCGAATGCAAAATCTTTCAACACACTGCAAGTACTCAGTATTCACTGAGTCAGTATTAGCTGAATGTAACCCTGGATGGCTGCCAACTAATTGAATCACCTGCAAAGTGTATGAAAAATAACACAGAGTAGAGAATAAAGTGTTACTGGCAAAAATATGATGGTTGATGTTGTTGAAGACACTGTAGATGCTGCTACACACCAAATCTTTGCCGCTACATAGCCTAAACACCCAAAATCGAGCAGAACTAATCCAAAATGATGCCTCTCCAGAACGTCTGTAAAAACCTTGCGGTGCCCAAAATGTGCCCGAATCGTGCTGTGGATCCCAAAAATCTTTGTATACTTTGTATACATCACACCAAAATATATACCTTCTTCTCCTAAGAGGGTATCTCAATTGGAAATAGAAAAACATGGCCATGAGGAGGGAGACAGACTACTAGATCAAGTATTAAGGAAGCTAGCTCTGATACCAATTGTTAGAATTAGGATTAGGGTTGGAACAATTCACACACACAAGATAGAGAAGCTTGAGAGCACACAAACTCACTAGATTAGCATGAACAAATGTGTGCTAGATACAAAAGATAAGCACACACCCTAAAATGAGTAAATAAGAGGGTGTACATACGCACGGGGAAAAAAACCTCCTAGTGAGGGAAAAAGTGCCCCGGCGGTCCTAAGTGTGTTCACACACATCACTACCATATAATGCTTCAAAGAGAAGATTTTGAGTGGAAATTTACTCGCAAGAAGCGAAGACATGCATATTCCAAATCTAATTCTTTGATTTCTGACGAGGACCCTATTCAAAGGAATGTGCGAGCTACTCTCAAGGCTCAAGAGAATTGAAAGGGACACAAGATCAGCAGAAAGGTTTTTACTTTTTAGGATTATGATGGCAAAAAGGATGCACACGTCATACTCGCATGGTTGAGCTAGCTTGATGACTATTTTTCTAGAGAGAAATTTTCTGAGAAGAATAAGGTTACATGTGCCACTAATCATTTAGTAGGCAGTGCAGCTCTTTGGTGGAATGTTATTAGATAGGGCAAACACAAACCAAAGTCATGGAAAGAATTCCAAAATCTGATCAAGAAGGATTTCTTACTTCCATCATATAAGAGTAAAACCAGACAAAAATGGGATATTTTTAGTAGACACCTCAAAAAGGTGAACATATCAGCCTATGTTGATAGATTTTGGCAAACCTTTTGTAACTTCAAGCTATAGAGAAAGTTCGTGAAAAAGAGCAAAGGAGGAATTTCATAACAGGTTTGAAGCCAACTATTAGAGCAGAAGTGAACATGTTTCATCCTCATTCTCTTAGCAATGCCATCTCTCTTGCAATAAACTACGAGAAGAAAAATAGATTTCTAAGAGACACTACAATGACAGATTCTCATATTCCTCAGCCTTCTCGATCTACACATTTTGAGAAGCTTCAACACAAAGATAAAGCAGAGAAGCACAATGGTACTTAAGTGAATGGGAAGAAAACTGAAGCGACAAAGAAAACCAACAAGAGAGATCGACAATCTCGTATGATTACATGTTACCGGTGCAACAAAGAAGGGCATTATGCATATGAGTGTCCAGAAATGAAAAAGAATCAAGTTACGATCGTGAACGTGATTGAAGATGAAGACAAAGATGACCAACTAAGCAAGAGGGTACTCCCAATCATGATTTCTACCACTAGAGAGGTAAGCCTAAAACTCATACTTATGCATTGTTCAATATAAAATTTATTTTAAAAAAACTATAGATAGTTCAATGATTGATATGTACTTTGTATAGGTGGAAGAAAATACATATTAGACCATTCACTATAAGGACTTCAGTGAACTAACAATGATGCACATATGTTTTTCAACTAATCACTGAAGAATGTATGTAACTTATTGTTATTTCACATTCAACCTTTAAACTTTAACACCTCATTTAATACATTTTCTTCATATTTTTTCTATTAGAAATAAAGTTATCTAGGTGTCTGTGAGAGATACTTGTGTTATTATCTGTGAAAGATACTCTTATTGGTGTATGTGAAAGATACGAATAATCTAAGTGATATTTATCTATGCGGATAACTTATCATAATCTAGTGTTGAGAGGGATTCTATCTGTGATGGATATTATATTCTAACGTTCTTCACTTGCTAATTAAATATGCAACTGAGGTTAGTTGTAACCCAAACAAGGGGGAATGTTACAGTAATTAATTTATTATTGGGTGATCCAATAAGTGAAAAGAATATCTTGGGTGACCCAAGTGTGATTGAATTGGTTATGAGTGAATCCAACCAACTGTGACGTGTGATGCATGTAAGAAATGTGTGAGTTTGATTGTGAGTGAATCCAATCAACTCTTCTGAATTAATTTATTATTGAGTGAAAAGAATATCTTGGGTGACCCAAGTGTGATTGAATTGGTTGTGAGTAAATCCAACTAACTGTGACATGTGTGACGCATGTAAGAAATGTGTGAGTTTGATTGTGAGTGAATCCAATCAACTCTTCTGAAGAGGTGACCCTAGTTGGTTGTGAGTGAATCCAACCAGTTGTGACACGTGTGAAATGTGTGGTGTACTCGGTGAATACGTGTGATGCGTATAAAAACATTGTGAGTGAATCCAATGTAGGAGTTTGATTGTGAGTGAGTCCAATCAACTCTAAGACACATGTGATGCGTGTAAAGGTTCTGTGAATTTGATCGTGCATGAATCTGATCAACTTTAAGACACGTTTGATGCGTGTGAGGACATTAGGAGTGAATCCAATATGGGAACGATTAATGTGTTTAATCACTCGTGTGTGCCGATAGTTACAACCGAGGATAGTTGTCTTCTCTAATGGGAGCACTATCACGAGTGAGATTTTTTAGAATATTTTATCATGGGATTGAATCCAATTAATTGTGTGATGCATGCATGGCTCATGTGTGAAGCATGGTAGTGAATGATTTCCATTTGTTAGAATTATTTTTGTGAAAAGTAATTGTGATCTAACATTGTGGACTATGTTGAGTATAGATCATGAGTTCGGAATAACCAAGATGGACATTGGACGAGATTATCTAGCCGAGCACATGTGTGCTAAATATTTAATTTTGTATGGTTTGACCCATTGTACATATATTGGGCAATGATTATTTTTTATGAGATACTTTAAAAGCATTGGACTAAGGTTCAATTTTGTAAAGGCCCAATTTTGGAAAAGCTATGCTATTTATGGCTCCAAGGGCTAAATTTATGAAATATGATTTAAATACCGAGTGTGGGAGTGGAGCCACACACGTCCAGGGGGGAGATTGCACCAAATCTTGTGTTCTTTGATTTTTATGTTTTTGTTTTATACTATGGTGATGATGATTTATTTCTTCTATTATTGAATTTTTGAAATATTCTACCATGTACCATGGTCCTGTAACACTAAAAGATGAGACTTGCCTTGAATCTACGATCTTTATGAAGGAGAAGTGGTGTTTGAGAGGGGTTTTCATAGGACACTTACCAGTACTTATCGTAGTGGTGGTTGTTGAGTATGCTTGCCAAGAATACGAGAAGCTCGTCCACAAGCCCCTACGGTTAATCCAAAAATCAAGCCAAAAACCACTCTAAGATTCACAAAAAAGCAAGCAATTTTAGCCATACTCAAATAGTGAATTTTCAAAAGTGAAAATTAAGCCAAATGTACTTAGGGGATTGTAGATATTTCCATGCTAATTCCAAATATGTCCTTGGATACAAGATCGAATGCCCGGTTGGAGAGATAAGAGCTCCCGTCCGCGGGCCACTTTCTCCTCATTGTAGAGCTTACAAAGTGACTAAAACCTGCAAAATACCTAACAGTTTCAAGTTCAAGATGAAGATTTAGGAACCCTTGCTCTGGCTCATTGGAGCATACACAGGCTTCATGACTAAGAAGTTAGGAGTGGACCTACCACTAGCAAGGGTCAAGCCACAAGCATTGGTGTATATTGTAGCATAAGAGTCTTACTAGGCCGTAAGAATTACATATCATAACATAAGAGCCACCATAGGCCATAAGCAAAGCTATATCCATAAGCACGTAGCTTGGGTTTGTTCTTACTTTCTAGATGAATGATGATAATAGAGACTGTCGTTAGACATATAGCCAAGGTAGAGTAGTGGATGCCATGCATGATGATCCACAAGTCAGGTGGCCCTACTGCAAGCAATAAACTCACAATATGGGCAAGAAGCTTGGACCAAGTTCACCCAAACACTAAGCCGTCTCTTTATAGCCTTTGCATGATTTCAATCTTGAGGGTAAGTATATAGCAAGTTAATTTGATCAAGGTTGTTTTATTTTATGAAATAGTGGGGTCCTCAAACTCCTATGGCCCCCCACCAGGGCCATCAAATCTGACTTCCCCCATGTCTTCCATGCCTAGTAGCTTATGGTCCACACCGCAACCTTACACCATTAGTAATCCACTAGGCCGAGGCAAGGATGCAGCTTCTCATGCCTCGGTGGATCAAAAACTAGATCTTCATTGAGCTCCGATATAGAGCTCCACCGTCACGATCTGCTGATGTCTATCGGCCCTCTAAATCATTTTGACCACCATTAGATTCTAGTGAGCCCGTACCCCAATATGAACCAACCTTGTCTTACCATGTGGACAAAATTTATGCCCAGCCCCATATCCTTTAAAGCCTATAAAATAAATTCCCATTCTAATCTATCATAAGCTTTATCAAAATCAACTTTAAAAAAATAAAGTCCTAGTTAGTCTCCTATGCATACTATAGTCATTCCCAAAAGGAGAAGATACCTCCGCTTATGATGACCATATGCAACTATAGACCACCAACCATATGGTTGCATAAAACCATATACACAACAATAATGACCATAGATGAAACCATATGCTAAACATGTAGCCATGTGTGTGTGTATTCTTGCGTATGTGTGTGTATGCCTATGTGTGTGTGTGTGTGTGTGTGTATGCTTACCCTAGCTCTGGCATTTCCTATAAGAGTCCCACATATTTTACAAAATTTATGCCCAGCCCCATATCCTTTAAAGCCTATAAAATAAAGTCCCATTCTAATCTATCATAAGCTTTATCAAAATCAACTTTGAAAAAAATAAAGTCTTGATTAGTCTCCTGTGCTTACTATATTCCCTCCCAAAGGGAGAAGATATCTCCGTCTTACGAGATGACCATACGCAACCATAGACCAACCATATGGTTGCATAAAACCATATATGCAACAATAATGACCATAGATGACCATATATGAAACCGTATGCTAAACCTGCAATCATGTGTGTGTGTAAGCTTGCGTATGTGTGTGTATGCTTGTGTGTGTGTGTGTGTGTATGTGTGTGTGTGTGTGTGTGTGTGTGTGTGTGTGTGTGTGTGTATGCTTACCCTAGCTCTGGCATTTCCTATAAGAGTCCCACATATTTTACAAAATTTATGCCTAGCCCCATATCCTTTAAAGGCTATAAAATAAAGTCCCATTCTAATCTATCATAAGCTTTATCAAAATCAACTTTGAAAAAAATAAAGTCCTGATTAGTCTCCTGTGCATACTATATTCCCTCCCAAAGGGAGAAGATATATCCGCTGATGATGACCATATGCAACCATAGACCAACCATATGGTTGCATAAAACCATATATGCAATAATAATGGCCATATATGAAACCATATGCTAAACATGAAATCATGTGTATGTGTATGCTTGCCTATGTGTGCTTGCCATTTGCTTGCATAAAACCATATATGTAACAATAATGACCATAGATAACCATGTATGAAACCATATGCTAAACATGCAACCCTATGAGTGTATGCTTGCCTATGTGTGTGTATGCCTATGTGTGTGTATGCCATTTGCTTGCCATAGACCAACTATATGGAATAAATCTAAAAAAACATCAACATTAGAATTTTAAAAAAAGGCTAGAATTCGTATGTGTGTATTCTTGCCTATATGTGCTTGCCATAGACCAACCATATGCAATAAAGAAAAAAAACATCAACATTAGAATAAAGAAAAAAAGTTTGGAATGCCTCATCCCTTGTGTGAGTTTTGTCGATGGTGGTGCTATGCTCAAGGGGGATTGTGGTGCAAGGAAGAGGCTTATGACTTATGGCTTATGGCTTATGGCTTATGGCTTATGGCTTATGCTCAAGAGGTACACACTACTCCACAATCCCGTTTTGCACCACAACGCAATAAAAAAGACAGCTTATGCTCAAGAGGTACAACACAATCCCGGTTTGCACCACAACACAATAAAAAAGACAGCTTATGCTAGAGAGAATGGCCTTTTTTGGTCAAAAACACAAAAATGATATTAAAAACAAGTAGCCCTTTTTGGGTATTCCCTTTTTTGTGTATTACTTAATACACATTAACCCTTGCAAAGAATAATTCAATGAAAGAGAGCTTAAAGAGAGTGGTATATTGAACGAAGAGAGCGGCGGCTACACAATCAAAGCTTAATTGCATGCATTATGTAAGATTAAATGACCAATGACCATGCACTAATTTTAATAACTAATGAACTTTGCATACATTATGTAAAGAGTAAATTCATGCATTCAGTTTATTAATGAAACCCTAATATGGGCCATTAGGGTTTCACTAATGCTAGTCTCACCAATGCCCTTTGCATGCGTTATGTAAAGATTAAATTCATGCATTGAGTTGATTAATGAAAACCACCCTAATATGAGCCATTAGGGTTTCACTAATGCTAGTCACCCAATGCACCATGGCAATACACTAATGCTAGTCACCAATGCTAGTCACCAATGCACCATGGCAATACACTAATGCTAAAGCCCTATGCTAATCACCAAATACATATTTCAATCACCAAGATTTGTTAGCGACTATGGAATGGTTGAAACCCTAGTATGGGCTATTAGGATTTCACTCACCATAGCTAATAAAGAAGCTTTGGCATGGGGGTATGCATTGGCTCAATAGAGGAGGCCAATAATGAAAGAAATTAGGGTTTTGCAACCCTATTTCTTACTTCCTATGGTGAGAGAGAGAGGTGGAGCATGGCTATGGTGTGTGTGTGTGAGAGAGAGAGAGAGAGCAACTCTATACCTTGAGCAAGAGGGTGAGAGAAAAATGAGGCTTGTGTGTGTGTGCATGGCAAGGTGAAGGGGGAGGGTGAAGAGAGCCCAATCATGGCAAGATGAGGAAAATAAACTAAGATTGTGTGTACCACTTTGGCCAAATGGGGGGGGGACTCAAGTAGGGGCATCTCGATTCGCGCCACAACACTTTTCGCATTGGTAGGATCGTTGGTAACCAGCATTAGTACCAACAAAATTACCAGCGCTAGTACCAGTAAAAAAACAAAGAGCAAATGGACCCTAATCCTGACTCTGACTACGTTTTGCTTCATTTCCATCTTGCCCAATGCCTTAAATTATCCTTTAAAATGATTCTAAAAGTGGATTTGCAGTTTAGGTGCCATTTGTCCAAATTGTTCCATGCAACTTTTGACTGCAGATGACATCTGCAAGTGAAGAGGACGATTTTATGGTATGCTCTTGTGAGTGGCAAGAAAATAAGATTTGGTGTCCATGTACGCTTTGCAAAGGGGGCCATAGATGAGAGTGAGCAATAACTAGGAGTTGTGTTAGCAAGCATGGGCAACATTATGCAATGCTACGTGTATGACTGAGCGTTTGAGTTCCAATAACTCATTTGAGCAATATACATCTCCATATAGGAGGAGGATGATAGGGAGAAGAGGAGAAAGATATTGTATAATATGCCACATCCTTCCATGGCATCTGGTTGGCACCACACAGCTGCAAGGCAATGACTGGCTCGATTGGAGGAGGATAATTGCATGTTGCTAATGGAAGATGACCCATACTCACCCTTGCCTCATGTGAGGATGAGGAAGGGGGAATGATGCACGAGATGGTGGACCATTTCTTTTGAAGGGAGGTCGAGGGGGGCCAAGAATTTGGTCCTCGTACCCAAGAGGAGGATCTCTTGTGGCGTGAGGCAACCACTCCCTTGTATGAAGGTTTCTTGTACTCAAAACTCTGAGAAATCTTGGAGCTATTGAACTTGCAAGTGAGTTATGAATGGAGTGATGCAAGTGTTAATAGCCTCTTCAAGCTCCTCAAGGCTATGTTTCCACAAGGAAACCACTTGCCTGAGACAAGGGTGAAACCCAAAAGGTTCTATCTAAGCTTGGTATGGATTACAAGATGATTCATGCATGTCCAAATTATTGTGTCGTATATAGAGGCATTTATGAGCATTCGACACAATGTCCAAAATTTGGGGAGGCATGATATAGAAGTGGCTTGCAAGGCAAGAAAATACCACACAAAGTGTTGCAACACTTTTCTATCATCCCTAGAATCAAACACATGTTTAGATACTCATCCATAGCAGAGATGGTGACATGGCATGTGACTAATTGATCCACGGTTGCAAGATGAGGATTCGAATGGCTTCACAGGCATTACAACACATTGAGGCAAGGTGGCTGAGTACAAAGAAGAGCCCTATCACTTACGTCTTGGCTTAGCTATGGATGGTGTTAACTCCTTTGGTATCAAATCCACGTCATGGTCTACATGCCCAATTGTTTTGGTGAACTACAATATCCCCCCATGGTTGGCGATCAAGAAGGGACGTCTATTACTAGCTTTGGTGATGCCGAGAAAGCATAAGGTAAAGAACATGGATGTCTACCTTGAACCACTCATAGATGAGCTCATTGATCTTTGACAAGATATTGAAGTCTACTACGTATTTCGTCCTCTACATCAGCATGATAGTATTGTGAAGGGTAGGTTGGTGTGGATAATGCATGACTTTCCCAAATATTTTGAACGTTCAGGTACACCGATGCTTTTTTGTTTATGCTTTTGCTTATACTAACACATTGTAAAAAGATTACATATGTGTACTAGACTTCGAAATGCATGCTTATGCAATGTTTTGGTTAGGACTCACTACTAGCGGGTACCATGCATGTCCAATATGTGGGCCCTCACTTGTATTAGAGAGGCCATCAACCATAAAGAAGGTCATATATGACAAGCATCATCGCTTCTTACCCCCCACTCACTCGTGATATGTTCCATGTGAGAAGGAGCCACAAGTGATGCAAGCACGACAATGGGATGAGCATTGAAAGAAGGAAGAGCATCCACCTCCAAAAGGAATGAAGCGTCACTCAATTTTCTTCCATCAACTGTATTGGTGTGAGCTGAAGACTAGATTCCATGCACATTTTTAAGAATGTAGCAAAAAACATCTGGGATCATTTGAACTACTCAAAGCTTGATAATAAAGAAAGGAGAGATGACTTAAGGGCAATCAATCTTCTTCCTAGTGCATGGCCATATGAGGATGAGAGTGGCAAGCATGTCATTCCAACCACACCATGGAGGCTAAAAAGGAAAGAGCAAGAGAAGGTGAAGGGTGTGATAACATCTTTTTGCACACCCACTGGCGTTATGCGCTCATAGAAGGGTGTATTCACAATGTCAAAGAAGAAAGGGGTGGAGCAATTAGGTTAAAAGCTGATTTTTTAAACTGGTTTTGAAGTATATGATTCAAAGTTTTTAAATGGCCTCACAAACTCTTTACCTTGCACACAAGAAAAAAGGTCGAGTGTGGTAAAATTGAAATGCTTGCAAGTAAGCTAAACCTTGAAATAGTAATATTCTCCCTCTCTCTCAAAGTCGTATTCACACACTTAATATAGTTTGAAAAGCAATTACTTAGTTCCACTATCAAGTCAAATACATCAACATGCCCATTATCATGAGCATGCACAAGCAAAAACATAATGCTATAAGAGCGTGTGTTATGCCAACTACCCTTGTCGTAAAAGATAGGCACCCAAGAAGTCCGTGAGTCGAGAGATCAAACTTTGAAGCACCAAAACTTGTTCTTTTGTGGCGTTTGCTTGATGCTCTTGAGCTGCCAAGAGCTCTTCCATTTTCTTTATTTGCTCCAAGGAACGTGTCTTCCATGCTCTCCAGCAAATTTTTTGAGATTTCTTGGAACTCCCTTTTTATATGGGATGTCCTTCCTTGCTTCACACCTCTTTTCTTCCCACTCGAAGTCGGGTCTTCAATGCCACCCCGGAACAGATGGTGTTTCGTTGCTGCCAACAATTGAGGTCGATCGGCGTGGCAAGGGAGGTGCAGGACCCGTAGTATAGCTGAGGAGCATACCGGTGAGGATACTTGGGAGCGATGCAAGGTTGCATTGGATACTGCAGCAGCTGGTAGTGATGCTCCACTCGCCATGGTGCTCGGTCGTTGGAGGCAATATTTGTGAGCTGAGAACCTGTGACAGTTGTGACCAAGAGATGTCTTCATTTTGTTGGCTATCTTCGTATATGTCCTCACTTGTGTTGAGGTCAAAGGCATCACTAGAACTATTCAGGTCAAAGCCAAAATCCATAGCTACTATGTCGTGTTGATGTAGCTTGCATAGAGATGAGCCACAAAGAGAGAGAGAGAGAGAGAGAGAGAGAGAGAGAGAGAGAGAGAGAGAGAGAGAGAGAGAGAGAGAGAGAGAGAGAGAGAGAGAGAGAGAGAGAGAGAGGGAGAGGGGTGGTGTTGTTACAAAGATATAAAAGGACCTTCATGTAAATTGAACGAGCAAGAGAGACAATATTTGCAACACACACACACACACACACACACACACACAGAGATGAAAAACGTGCATGGTGCTTCTTGTTGTTCATTCATGTGCACATACACAAAGTCGCACAGACACAGGCGTAGAGAGAATTTATAGCAACAGCAGCTGGAAGCTCAGAGTAGCTTCATCATGCAGGTCATAATACTCCACATTATTTTGTGTGTGTGTGTGTGTGTGTGTGTGTGTGTGTGTGTGTGTGAGAGAGAGAGAGAGAGAGAGAGAGAGAGAGAGAGAGATTCTAAATTCAATGAAGCCAGAATAATATGTGGCTAGTGACACGTTAGCAGGGGCGGCTCTCTATGTCCTTTGCAAGAGTTTTGTAGATGAGTGTGTGGGGTCAACCGGTTGCCTAGCTCCATTGTATGGAACTTTACCCCTCGAGGGCAAAGTAGGCCAGTGGTAGGCTCTGTTCTACCTAGGCCATGAAGTTATTACGTGGGAGCCTGAGCTAGTAGGCCGAGTTATTTAACCAAAGAACTCTGGCCACCCCCATAGGAGAAGGAAGGGTTATAGCAAGTCTTCAAGTAGAGCTAGCCGATTACAGCAGGTAGAAATCACTTTTGGAGAATGTAGAGGGTACCTTCCGCCCCCTCCTACACGAGACAGAAATGCTTTTGACCTGGTATAGCAAGTTCTCCCTCTAGATTTGCTGATGTGTGGGGTTAGCTCTTACGTGGCAAAATTCTAAGAAGCTTGCACCCATTCCACCACTTGGAAGTGATTTCAAATTCAAATTGCATATAAAGCTCCAGGGTGGTCACTCTTCAGAAGTCCCATATATCACGTGACTTTAAGATGTTATTAATAATACCCCTAAATACATGCTATATTTGCATAATCGGTGACTCCCTAATGTATACATAAAGGAAACATTTTTTGAGTTAAAAAATCCCCTCCCATTAACTCATGTGATATGATACATTCTTGAAAAGTGACCGCCTTGGGATAAAGCTAAATAATAAATGGCAAATATTGCTCAATGATAAACAAAGGTTCTTTAAATTAAAAAATCTTTGGACTAAAACTATCTCGCCTAAAAAGATAGCTTTGCTTTGGTTGATCATATACCAAGGTTTGTGGACTCGGGAAAGACTTCAGAGGATTGCATTAGGTAATGGTCTTTGCAAAAGAAGTGGTTTAGACATGGAAATAGTAAATCATTTGTTCATGTGCAGGTTTAATCAAGGTGTTATTAAATTTATTAGCAACATGATGGCTCTTGTGATTAATCATGATGTTTTCCTGAGACAACTCCTACTAGGAGATTTCAAAGGCTATTCTTCATCTTTATGGAACACTACCAAAGTTGAGGTTTTATGGCACATTTGGAAGTTAAGGTCTTTAATAGCCCTACCCCTCATAGCTTCAAATTGATATGTTGATGTAGATGAAAGCCTTCAAATTACAGTTGAAGCAGTCAACGGGCCTTTACAGTCCTTTATCAGGGGAGAGCAAGTGAAATGTTTAGATTGGAGCACTTTGCTTGCAGAGCAAGGGCTTCCCCTGTGTATTTTACCCTTGGGAATAGAGAGAGCTTTGTGGTCTAATCCTCTCCTTCGGAAGAATATAGGGGCCTGATAGCTTCCAAGTTGTATCGTTGTTTCTAGATTTTAGGAGCCTTTATGGGTCCCAAGTTTTACTAGTGCCCTGGTGGGCTGTACACAAGAAGTTTTAGACATTGTCCCACCATAATTTCCACTTTGCAAAATACGACATCATGAGCTTCTGTAGGGGAGGCACCGCATACCTAGCTAGGTGTGGGATTGCTAGCCCCGGCGGGTGGGCAGCAGTACCTTAGCA
Source organism: Cibotium barometz (assembly GCF_041138505.1). Taxonomy (NCBI): domain Eukaryota; kingdom Viridiplantae; phylum Streptophyta; class Polypodiopsida; order Cyatheales; family Cibotiaceae; genus Cibotium; species Cibotium barometz. The sequence continues at coordinate 262,702 of NC_141098.1, read as the reverse complement.
CTATATCACATGGGCTAGTGGAGAAGGGATCAATGGCTCTCATCTAGCCCCCCAAGATCTACGGTGGAGATTTTGCGATGGGTAATCTCGGGCCAAAAGTAATCACAGGTCGGTAATCTCAGGTGCAAGGCCCCCTTGATCTGCTGGGATTTGAACTTAAGCCCTCGGTTCTAGAGGCACACACTCTACCACTATGCCCACCCATCTTTTATGACATATTGGTGCCACAAGTGACTTTAATGTGTGACCCGAAAGTAATCTTGGGCAAAAAAGTAATCTTAGGCTAACAAGATCTATAACACATGATTCGCCTCGGCACCCCAAATGCATAGGGGCCCTTTATCCCATCTCCCTAGCTTGTGCCATTTAGAGCTGAGGTTGGTGGTCCCCCACCGCACCTAGCTAGGTATGCAGTGATTCTCTTGTAGAAGCTCATGATGTTGAACAGAAATAGAAGGAAAAGGAGGCCTCTTTTCCACAAGGGAAAATGCCAAAAACCTTTTTTTGGGGAGAGAATATTTATAAATATTAAACTTCAAAAAGATACATTAGGGAGAAAATGGACTATAAAATGGGTCCTTTACTGATCAAAAAATTAGTGCTAATCAAGATATCCACCAATGGGAAGGGGGGGGGGGAGTGCACATTCTATCCACTAGATTTAGCTATGAAATATAGGGTAGTTATTACATTTCTTAGCCTTGTCCCCCTATCTTCCACCTCTCTCTAGAGATCACACCAAAGTTTAAGGCAAGGGTGAAATCTCCTTTTTGAAATGACATGGCCAACATTTTTAAAGAAAAAAGTGCAGCTCGGCCAAAAAAAAAAACTAAAAATTTGAAATTTTGGTTTTCCCTCCAAAAAGATGTTTTTACCTCAAAAATGGCTACCTAATCATATTCTATGGTGGGAAACCCATTTTTCAAACTCATTTTTGCTCTCTAAGATCTTAATCTCTCTCTAATCCTCTTCCACAAGCTTTTCTTTAATCTTCTATTATTGCATAATCATCTCTAGAGCTATTGTACCCTCCCTAATATCATCTCTAGAGCTATTGTACCCTCCCTAATATCATCTTGCTCTCTT